>NC_045974.1:31381752-31679252 GCF_010909765.2 Amblyraja radiata | reverse complement strand
AAATGATATTCAGTTGTACCAAACATGTTGAAGCCCCCGAGATTGTGATGTTTGATTCACCGACAAAGAAGACAACCAGCAAATTCTCAGTTCAATAAATGGAGCACCATGTCTTGTAAACTAAACCTTCGGTCTCCATATTCGTTGACATGGACCTGTCGGGCAAAATCCCTCTTGCCATATATCTCAATGATTCAATCCATTGTAAATGTTTCTATGTTTCCATGTTTCTGTGTAATTGTCTCGAACAATGTCACAATAAAACAGGAAATAACAAAACCCAAAGCCGGTCTGGAATAATTATTGGTCAAAATACAAGGAACCATTCCCTGGAACTTTAGAACTTTGATGTCAACTTGAGAGAGCATATGGAGCCTTATCATCACACGATTAACAGAGTAACATTCCTCCTGCAGGATCAGCTTAGCTTTCTGTGCTCCAGTCTCCAGTGTCGGGCTGGATCCATTAAGTCCTGACTCTAAAATGGGATCACCACCAACTGAACCACAACTAGTATTCACATTAGCTTGAATTCACTCCGCTCCCCTTACTGGCAAACATGATGTTCTCCAACCTGCTGGGAACATTTACTTTCAATAGTTTGATTTCAATACCTAGGTATTTCATTTGCAGAGAACTATATGGTGCATTTATATGGTGCAGACCCTACTCCCAACCCAAAACGTCACCCATCATTTTTCTCCCGAGTTGCTGTCTGACCCGCTGACTTCCTCCAGTACTTTGTGCCTTTCTTTGGTGTGAACCAGCATCTGCTGTTCTTTGTTTCTACCTGGTGCATTCATATGACATGACTTTGATGCCATTGAATAGGAGGGGCTTTCTTTTTGAAATCACGCTATAGATTCAAGGAAGGATAAAAATCATTGCAGCACAGAGGAAGGTTATTCAGCCCATTGAGTCCATATCAACTCCCAGTAGCCCAACCCTGTCCATCCCATTCCCTGGCACTTGCCCGATATTCTTGAGATTTATTTTCCTTCACAAGCTTATCTATTCCCTTTCTCCTTACTCTTTTACATCCAATAAACAACTAAATAACTAATTTATTGGCTTAAATCATCATGGACCAGGCTCACTGATCCGATTCATCATCTGCTCCCCACCAGTGTGCACTCAGATGTGGTGGACTATTTGAGCAGCTTCTCTCTACCCAAGAATCAAGCCATGAAATGGAGCAGGCCACAAGTTGGATCTCGAATCTCAAGTCCCAGAACATCCTGAATGCTTAGCATGGTCAAGGGCCTTTGAAGTGATTTTAAATGTCTCTGGTGGTCATCACTCTCTTAACTTAATGTGTGTTTCACTATTAGACTGCCGTGAGTTTTCTCATTTACTGAGAGGTCACACAGGCCAGATTCCTGCTTTTCAAAGCACAGAGGTGGAAGATAAGTGGAATAGCCACTTGCTGTTGACTGAAGGAACACTACAACTGGCAAAATATAAGCACAATGCAGCCCGTTAACACATTCTGTCAATGATAATATCATAGTATGAGAGCATCACTAATAGCATCTTAGGAAGAGACTGTTTTGTGATAAAGTAATCCAATTAGTTGCACAATCTTACTCTGAAGCACTGTGGGAAACATACTGTTGAATTGCATCATCACTTGGTTTGGAAACTGTTTTGCCCAATACCACAAGAAATTGCAGAGAGTTGTGGATGTAGCCCAGTCCATCACACAGGCCAGACTCAACACCATTGAATCAATCTTCACCATGCTCTCTCGGGAAAGCAGCCAACATAATCAAAGACCTTTCCTACACCAGTCATTCCTTTTCTCCCACTCATGTCAAGCAGAAGATATGAAAGTATAAAAGTGCACACAATCAGACCCGTACATATTCTTCGTCCCTGTTATCAGGCTTCCGAACGGCCCTTCAATGAATGATCCTTCCAATTCAGCCCGTTTTGTTACAGCCCAGCTAGTTCAGTCGGAAGAGCATGAGACTCACAGGGTCATGGGTTCGAGCCCCATATTAGGTGACACTCTCTTTGGCACCAAAATAAGGTGACGGTTGTAAGAATTTTACTGTGCAGTGCATATGTAACAATAAAGAATGATTGATATTAGCTAGGAAACAATCCCAATTCTCCAACATAATGCATCACAGATACTGGACTTTGCCATCATGAACCTTGTCTCTGAAACTCTTACACTACATTGCTGAGAACTAAATTCTATGTGAAGTTAGATTGTTTGTTTTTAGGTATAGTATTACCTGATTTGATTGGATAACATGCAAAACAAATCTTTTCACTCAAGAAAACAACAATAATAATTAACCTAAACCTAAAAGCAATTGAGTTCTGCACATTAATCTTCCTTAAAATCATTTTGGGGATAAAACTTCTACATTTATTTCATAGGTAAATTACTCAGAAATCTGAAAGAAATAAGCTTTCTGATCGGTCCATCAAGATGTTAGTAAAATAAAACTTCACAAAGTAGGGCAGCATGGTGGCCCAGGGGTAGAGTTGCTGTCTTACAGCGCCTGTGGCCCGGGTTTGATCCTACCTACGGGCACTGTCTGTACGGAATTTGCACGTTCTCCCTGTGACCGCGTGGTTTCCCTTCGGGTGCTCAGGTTTCCTTCCGCATTCCAAAGACATGCAAGTTTGCAAGTTAATTGGCCCTCTGTATATTCCCCCCAGCATTTAGGACAGAACTCGTGTATGGGTGACCGTTGGTCAGCTTGGACTCGGTGGGCTGAAGAGCCTGTTTCCATGCTGTATCTGTAAGCATAATAACTGATGCATGGAACATTAAGTCTGCCATTAGCTTTGTGTACTGCATTAGACTTTGTTCTTTTTATTGACCACTTTTATGTGGAATACGTTACAATTGGAAGGCACTTCTCTCCTATTTATAATGTTTGCAAGCTTTTGTAGTCACTTGACGTGACAGGTAGAAAATTATAACATTCAATTCTTTTCTTTAACAGATTTAATCCCCTTTTGACTCTCTTTATTCATGAATATTTCATTCAGCTTCGTGATAGATTTCCCTGTTGATGTATGGCAAGTGGGTTTGTGGCTTTGGCTCATTTGGTGTTAAGTGTCTTTGCAGGCTACACTAACGATCTGCATGATTTGGTTATCATTTCAGCCAGTTGTCATTTAGAGTTGAAGAGATTCATTCTTCAAGTGCTGAAATCTGATTATCACAGTTTTAGTCAACCTTTCACTGAATTTTGAGTGCAAGAATATCAGATCATGCAATTTAGTTTGTGCTACAACCGTATCATATGTCTTCTACGATATCCTAATGGTGATACAAATTAGTGATTGGCAGTTCTGAAATAAAATATGATTATATTTTCTAATCTTTTACAAATATCAAATAGTAATACAGGTATCAATTGTTTAGTAAAGAACTGCAGATGCTGGTTTAAATCGAAGATAGACCCAAAATGCTGGGGTAACAGCGGGACAGGCAGCATCTCTGGAGAGAAGGAATGGGTGACGTTTCGGGTCGAGATTGTAAAAACATTATTTTGATGTACGCAGTTCTTACCATAACATTAAAAAATATTCTTTCCTAAAAGGATTGTATGATCCAGCATGTTCTGATTAATGTCATATCCGTTTTACAGCAGCACTTAATATTTATGGAGAAAACATTGATTTGTGCAGAAATTCATCTTATTTTTTTAGAGGCATTACCATGAACTTTTGGAATTATTTACTAATGCAGGAGCCCATCCTCTCTGCTGTACCCTTGATTGGGCATTGGCTGACCTGTACATCAATTCTTTTTAACCGTCAGTTTCATTCCTAGCTTATATTCTTATCTCATTCTTAACATTCTCAGTAATCTGCTTAATACTTGATATTCTTCATAATTCTTCATAATAATCGTAACTAATAAAAATATGTAAATATTCTTCAAATCTAAACTTATTTCAGGATCGCCATCGACTGAAGCAGAGTATTCCAGATTTCTCCCTTTTAGTTTAGTTTAGTTTAGTTTAGAGATACAGCATGGAAACACGTCCTTCAGCCCACCGAGTCTGTGCTAACCAGCATTCCCTCTACACTAGCACTGTCCTACACACTAGGGACAATTTGCAATCTTTACCGAAGCCAATTAACCTACAAACCTGTACATCTTTCGTGTTTTGAAGGAAGCCGGAGCACCTGGGGAAAACCCACCTGGTCACCGGGAGAATGTACAAACTCCATACAGACAGCACCCATAGTCAGGATCAAACCTGGATCTCTGGCGCTGTAAGGCAGCAACTCTACCGCTAGGCCCCAAGGTGTTTTTATCTTTGGTTTTATTGGGTGCATATGGAACAGCCCACATTCATTTCTGCCCCTTTGTAATAATTGTGTTCCTTCAAACATTAATATGTTAAATGTTTTTCCCATGTTTCCAGACTCATTCAGGTCTTTACATTACTAATTCAGTAAAATAACATACACAATACACAATACACAATACAATTTATTTGTCACTTGAACCTCATAGAGGCTCAAATGAAATGTTGTTTCTGCAGTCATACACACAAGAAAAAAAAGACCCAAGACACAACACAATTTACACAGACATCCATCACAGCGCATCTCCTCCTCGCTGTGATGGAAGGCAAAAAAACTTATCTCTAGCAAAGTCCCGCAGCCGTTGAAGCCACGCCGGGCGATGTCAGGCCCCGCTCCAGGTACTCCTCGACCCCGCGACTCGGGCGGGAGAAGTCGCCGTTGCGGAAGCCCCGAAAAGCGGTCTCCCAGCAGGGACCCGCGGGCTCCTGATATCACCGTCCACCAGACCTGCGGTTGGAGCCTCCGAATCTCCGAGGGTCGGGTCGCAGCAGCGCGCCACCACAGCTCCTCCCGCTCCGAACTCGGCCAGCTCCACGATGGTGAGTAGCTCTGCAGCTCCGCGACTGGAGCCCCAGGTCGCTCCTGCTGGAGGCCGCTCCACGTTGCAGCCCCAACGACAACGGAGACCCGACAGGGAAAAGGTCGGGTTCTCCGTGCAGGGGAAAGATTTTAAAAGTTTCCCCCCCACCCCCCGCCCCCCACACACACACACACACACACACATACCCCATCAAAATAAAAATAAAAACTACATTAAAACGGGACAAAAAATAACAAAAAGACAGACGGACTGCAGAGGCCGCTGTGACGTGAGTTGCGCCGCCCACCGGAACATCTACTCCACAATAGTTTTATTCCTGATTTGCTTCGCTCTAAGTTTACAATAAACTCCTTTTTGTTTTCGATTCTCCCAAAAGTGGTTACGTGTTCCTTTGTAGCTACTTAACAGAATCACTGTAACACTGTAAATACTTCAACTTGAATCTTTCATGCATAAGCCTCCACCACCACCTAAGTGCCGTTTCAATGTCAAACCAAGATATTGGTTAAGAAAATGTCAAACCAAGATATTGGTTAGTCTGAAACATTGTAAATTCTCTGACACTATGTCACTGCAGCTCATGAGATGAGGTGAACACTGAAGAATATATCACTTACATGCACATAGTCTAAGAAGACTTAATCGCAAGAAGATTTTGTCCTGTTGTTCTAGAGTGAAAATATAAATTCAGCAACTGATCATGTTACACCAAAAATGAAAAATGTATCCGATCACTCATGACAACAGCTGTTATGCTGCTCCGATGAAGCATGAATGAAAGAGACCGCACTGGTTTTTCAAATTAAAACAATTACTAAAGAAGAATTCTCAATGTCAACTGGTACAAAAGTTGTTTGGAAATGTTTCAGTCATTCAAAAACAAATCAGAAATCCGTCTCCAAGGTCTTATGACAATTTATAATATTGCAAACTTACTCCATTTCAACATTATTTCCCTCCAGGAGACCTCGTTAACATTTTCTGACTGGTATAATATTTTATCGATTGCTTTTCCACTTGCAATACATTTACTAAATGGCAGCAGTAAAGCCCTCAAGTTATACTGCTCTGCATGCCAGTATATACTGTAAGTATTCATTTGTCATGTCAAGACCCATCCCATCTGAATCAATGTATTTAAATTCAGTTTTATGTTCCATCAGCGGGGCTTGAACAGTATTCTTTTTCCTTGCCATATTGAATTTAAGTGCATACATAAATGATGCAGATTTTTCAATAAATTATTTGTTTTCTTCCAGTTCACAATAAATCTATGACGTTTACTCCAAGCCGGAGTTCATCCCAAGTGACATTCTGACAACTCTGATAGTTTTTCAACACTTTATTTCTCTATTTGTTATTTATAGAAAATGATGAATGGATAAACTGGAAATACAAGACACTTAGTTTTGGCAGAAGAATGGACGTTACTCAGATAGTAACAATGCCTTGGGCATTCTGAATTTTTCAAACTGTGCAGGCTTTTTTTGCAATATTATACAGGTGCCAAGTAGAATACTTATTCACTCAAGTGATTGCAAAACCTCCCTTACTCAATGGGCAGTTTAATGGTTCAACAGTTCTATGTTGTTATGAACGCACTGACAAATTCTTGCCCCCAGTCGCCATATTCTGGCACAATTTACAAAAGATAAAAGAAAATTTTCAAAGTGCAAAGTCTGGTCCACGTGCTGGATGTACTGAGCATCCCTGATCCAGATAAGCCCCAGGCTCCCGTAGATCCTTCTCCGTAGCCCTCGTCCAGCTCAGTCCGCCAACCGATGTTCCTCTCCTCGCCAGACCACGTCTGTGTCCCAGGGGGCATCTCCTGCAGCCAACCTTGCAGGTGCTGCATGCAATATCCCCATCCCTCTCCCCCCCCCCCCCCCCCCCCCCCCCCACATCCGTCATTGCCTCCTCCTCAACTCTCTGGACTCAGGGCTGCGTTCGGCAGCTTCTGGGCTTCCTCTGCAGGCAGTGGCCTGGCCGGTCTTTCTCCGCAGCGGCGGACAATCCCTTCGGCCGTACATGGCTGCGGGTGGCTGGCTTGTTCACTGCAACATCCATGCAAGATCCAGCATCCTCCATACTTCCTTTCTGCACCACATAGTACAGAGGTCCTCACACACTGACACGCACTCGCTCTTTGTGGAACTAATGGCTAGGCACTAGTGTGATTTGGTTCAAAAGGAATTTAAAAATGAACTACCAGCACAAATCAGTGAACCACAGATATTATCATGCTGCAACAGAAATCTTGACTTGCTCATGATTTCACCTCTCAATTCCCACGCTGACCGTCAGTGCTTGACATTCTCCACTGCCATGGTGAGGCCAGACACAAACTAGAAGAACAATATGTCACATTCCTCTTGGCCTTCTCCTCTCCCATAGGTGAGACCAAGCATTGACTCAGCAACTATTTTGCCGGACACTTGCGTCCAGTCTGCAGGATCTCCTTCCTGTTATCCATTTTCAATACTCTTCCCATTCCCATTGAGATCCCGCATCATAGTGAGGGCCTGTACATCCAGGCATGAACATGTTGGCTTCAGTCTGTTCACTTGGGCCTAGTCTGGAGGTTTTATGCCCAGGAGAATGATCTGGATCTCCAGCAACAAGCAACTGAAATGTTGGAAGATTATTTTAGTGAATTACCTCCCAAAGCCACTGGTGCTTCTGGCTTGGGTGGAGCAGGAGGGTATGGATGTTGCAAGAACAGTCAAGCATTCCATGTGTAGAGTCATTGAGTCTTACAGCATGGCAACAGACTCATCGGCTCAACTTGCCCACACCGTCCAACATGTCCCATTTGCACTCGTCCCACCTGCCTACATTTGGTCAATATCCCTCTAAACCTATCCTATCCATGTAGCAGTTAAATGTTTCTTAAACATTGTGATAGTACCTGCCTCAACTACCTCCTCCAGCAGCTGGTTCCATACACCTACCACCATTTATGTAAAATAAGTCACCCCTCAAGTTCCTATTAAATCTTTCCCCCCTCACCTTAAACCTATGTTCGCTGATTCTCTATTCCTCGACTCTTGGCAAGAGACTCTGCGTCAACCTGATCTATTCCTCTCATGATTTTGTATACTTCTATAAGATCACCCCTCAAGCGCCTATGTTGCAAGCATTAGTCCTGGGCTTGTATTAGACTTTGAGTAGGTTGTTGAGCCATTTCAGGCAGTGGTTAATAGTCAACTATGCAGTCTGGATAGGTAGTCGCATGAGGCTAGAAAACTCTCCAAAAGGCATGGTCCAACCTTCTGCACTTTGGAAAAATAACGTTTTTATTTTAGTTTTTTTCTGCATTTTACATTTTAATCACAGATTTATTTACTTTACTGAAGTTAGATTTCCTGTTGCTGCTTTGGTGGGATTTGAACTCATGTCTCTGAATCAATAGTGGAGGCATCTGGATTACATGTCCGGCAACTTAATTGTAGTTTTACCGTTCACTGAGGAGCCACACAAGACTTATAACTTCTGGGACCAAGTCTCATAAATAAAGTTCATATTTTTATATTGCTCTTCTGTGCAACATTTGAAACCTTCTATTTTGATATTATTAACAATTTACGGTGTTTCCCAGCATCCAGATATTCTCAATTCTATCAGTCAAATGTCATTGCAGCTCATGTGCAGTTGATTAGCTGCTGGGTTATCATTTTGAACAGGACTGCGTGGTGCATAGGAAACACATCATTTTTACAGGAGTTACAAGTTCACAAGGTATAGGAGTAGAATTAGGCCATTCGGCCCATCAAGTCTACTCCACCATTCAATCATGTCTGATCCATCTTTCCCTCTCAACCCCATTCTGCTGCCTTCTCCCTGTAACCTTTGACACGCTGACTAATCAAGAACCTATCAATCTCTGCTTTAAAAATAACCAATGACCTGGCCTCCACAACCGTCTGTGGCAATTAATTCCACAGATTCACCGCCCTCTGGCTAAAGAAATTACTCTTTGTTCCTAAATGTAACATGATTGCAGCCTTTGGAGTAAAATATGGCTGGCTTGCCCAACATATGCAACCATTCCCAATCATAGATCAACAGTAAACTGAATGGTCGTCAATGACAATAAGATAATTTCCTCTGTATAATAATTACTTAAATCTCTCAGATAAGCAAACATGCAAAGTAAAATAATCAGAACTTTTCTTTGTGTCTTAACACTGAAATAACATTGATCTAAAGAAAACATCTTTCCCTTTGGCCAACCTCCATCCAGCCACTTGATTGTTGTAGTTGATTATTTGTCTTAAGGGCCTGTCCCACTGTACAAGAGCTCTCCCGAGTTTAAAAAAAAATCAAACTCGTGGTAAGCACGTAGAATGTAAGTAGCGGGTACGTCGGAGCTCGGGAAGTCTCTTAGCGGCTCGTAACGCTAACAGCAGGTACTCGGGACATGCAGTAAGCTCGTGAAGACTCGTGAAGATTTTTCAACATGTTGAAAAATGTCCACGAGAGCCCGAGTACCTACGAGCGGCTATTACCGTAATTCTCCGAGTTCGAATCAGGGGAAATTCGGGAGAACTCTTGAATTAGCTCGTACAGTGGGACAGGCCCTTTACATTGCAGCCCAATGTTGTTTGACCAGACTGTCAGCCTTGTGATTGTGTTTTGACATTCCCTGATGGTCCAGCAAATAAGCTATCCAGTCAGAACTTTGCTTAAATACATATTGCGAATGACATATTTCTGTTTACGATTTAGCATTTAGCATTAACAGAGCACTTTGACCGTGTTCTTTTCTTAAGACATTATGAAAAAGGAATTAAATTGCTAAAATATACTCTCTTCTCAAGTTGAATTTGAACCTCATGAACCCTTCTAACAAAGTGGGCTATTTTCATAATAACTAAATCGCATAGAAAATTATTCTTAGCGGCATTTCTTTTAAGCTAATCAATGCATTACAGCGGAAGGACGAGAAATTAATATGAAACAATAATAATCTGAGTGCACTATAAAAGGCACTAAAGAAGAATTTTGGAGCTGAATGAAATTCATTATTCTGTTTTCTATTTCAAGCTGACATAAAATTTCTTAAGCATTATTTTTGGCTGGCTATTTTTAGAACCAATATGATAATTATTTTCATTACCATAAATACATGGCATGTAATTACTTGGGAGATGATCGGCATTTCTCTATTATCCTGGGTTTAATACATACGTGAAAGGAGGCTTTTAAAGGCCCAGGATTTGTCCAGTAATTGGCATCGCTTCTAAAGCAGGATCTTGGCTCCTTAGAACTGTATCTACACTTCACAGTTTGCTCCACTAACCAAACGTCAGAGTTCGGTTTCCATGGAGATGATTTGTGTCCTGCATAATAGTGGCCCTTTTTTCTGTTCATCTACAGAGAATGTCAGTCAACCTAATTTCGGTTGTAGCACTGACTAACCTTGAGAACCTCAAAATTGTAAACTATCAATCATAATTCTCACAGAAGCCTTCATATTTTAACAGTTCTAAAAGATTAACATTTGAGCCCCAATGTTTCCGCTTTTGTGCATGATAAAATGTTCGTCTATCCAAGGACAAATACAAGAGCTTTTACTGTGTGGAACTCCTGTGGCTAGAAGTTAGTAGAAGTCAAAATTGTGAGGTGCAGATGAAGGGTTTACTAGAACTATAATATTACATTAAAGCAAAATAAATCAATTCATCATTATATTACACATCTAATTTTTTAACCTTAGGATTTATGACAGATCAGGACTAATCAAAACATTTCAACATTTTGGCTGAGATTATCCACCAGTAACTCTGAGTGCCGACCTGTGTACACTTTCTGAATCCAAATACACCAGTTGGAAGGTTATAGAGGACAAATCAAGCCCAATCCTGTTAAAGTTTCCCATGAGTCAGGTGGAGATACAGTTCACATTTGCCAGTAATGAAATATTTATAACTAAGCAAATTAAACAAGTTCTCTTCCTTCATAATGTACTAACTTGTAGTTTTCAAACTCCATTCTATGGAAGATACATTCAAAAGACTGATAAATTCGCTCACGCCCATCTCACTTATTGGCACTCACAAACTTACGGCCACACTTACAGGATCCCTCTAGCCTAATTTTCAAGACAGCCACCCAAAGAAATCAATACAAATATCATTGCATATTTTTCCAGTTTAATACTTAGCAAGGGAAATAATTTGATGTCATAAAATGCAGAAAGTTATAGATGTATAGATTTTGCGCAGATGGAGATTGCTAAGATTTTTAGGTAGAGCAGCAGTGATGTAATCAAGGCTGCTGCCTCATAGCTATTAGCAAACGTGAGTCAAGCCCAACCTCTGTGCTGCCTGTTTGGAATGTCAGTGATTGTATGACTCCCATAAACAATTGCTGGTGCAGGTATGTAGCAAAAAACATCATTAGGTGAATTGATGGGCATGTGTGGGAGAAGAAGTCAGAGGGGTAAATAAATAAGAGGGAGTAAGGGATTGCTGGTAGTACGCAAGGACTCAACGGGTCCCCCTAAGTGACAATGGAAGCAGGCACAAGACTTTGGAGGTGGAGTTTGACGGTATAAAAGCCCTCACAGAATCATAGTGTGCAGTGTGGAAACAGCAACTTGTCCACACCTACCTAATACATTAGTCGCACCTGCTTGCACCATCTTCCTCTAAACCTGTCCTATTCATGCACCTGTTTAAATGTTTCTTAAACGTTGAGATAGTTTAAGAACCATTTAAACAGGTGCATGAATAGGACAGGTTTAGAGGACGTTATTAATATGGTACGGCAACACTTGTTCAGCATGCCGAACGAAGATGAAATCCAGTTTCTAGGCATCTGAACAAAACACAGTGCTGGAGTAACTCAACGAGTCAGGTAGCATCTGTGAAGGGAATGGATAGTCCATTCCTTCCACTATCCTAACCCTCTTTCCTACCCCCGTCCCCTTCCCCTTATGCTCTTTCTTCTGGCATTACATTTCACTAATTTTCGGTCCTTATCTGATACCCTTTTGCTTCCTTTCATCTGTTGCCTTTGTCACTTATTCGACCCATCTGCCAGCCAAACCCCTCCCCCCTCATCTGTAGCCACCTATCACTTGTTGGCTTTGCCCTGTCTTCTCCCCCTCTCTTTTTCAGCAAAGAAGGGACCCTAATTGAAATATCACCTATCCATTCCTCTATGGATGCTGCCTGATCCCCCGAGTCAATCCAGCACTGTATGTTTTGCTCAAGATTCCAGCACCTGCAATCACTTATGTCACCATCATAAACACCTGAATTTACTAGAGAAGTAATTATCATTAATACCATCAGGGATGATCACCAGACGATCTCAATAGAATGCACCATGTGGCATCACTATTCTTAGTACACATATAGAGGAAAATATATGGCACACATATTTAGCAATGTTGCCATCAAAAATACCTGCCATATCGCATTTTGCAATCATAAATCTATATTACTATAAGTCTGATCTTGACCACTTCCCGTTGTTCTGTATATTGATGTTAGAAAAAACGCTGCCACTTACGGCTGTGATTTTTGGCCATCTTACTCAGAGTCCCCCTCCACTGCGCAGGACAAGAGGATTTTCCCCATCGATGAAAAATAAGAGAGTTATTAGTGTTTAAAAAATGTTGAGATTCTCTCTCCTGAAGACCACGCCCCTTCTGGAGGGACTATAAAACCTGGAAGTGTTGAGTGCCTCAGTCAGTCTCTGCAAGATGGGGGAAGCGAGAAGGTCATGTCTCTCAGTCTGAGCTGTGAATAACACTGAACACATGTCTACTAAACTGTGAGTGGTTTTACTGACCTGTCAGTGCCCTTAATGTGGTATGAAAATATAGTTTGGAAATGCTAAAGCTGTGTTGCCTTTGGTTTGGAAATGCTAAAGCTGTGTTGCCTTTGGTTTGGAAATGCTAAAGCTGTGTTGCCTAATTAAAGTTGCCTTGCCTAATTAAAGTTGCCTTGCCTAATTAAAGTTGCCTTGCCTTCTACATAATTAAAAGTCTAACCTTGACCACATCCTGTTTACACTTTATATTGATTCTAGAAAAAAAAACGCTACCACGTACGGCTGTGATTTTTGGCCATCTTACTCGGAGTCCCCCTCCGCTCATCAGGTGCCGAGGATTTTTCCCATCGATGCAAAATAAAAGAGTTATAAGTGTTTAAAAAATGTTGAACTCTTTCCTGTCAATCACACCATGAAGGCCACCCCCCTTCTGGTGGGAGTGGGGGGAGGGACTATAAAACCCAGAAGTGTGGGCATGGCTCAGTCTCTGCAAGATGGAGGAGGGAGAGGTCACGACTCGCTGTCTTTAGTGGCCTTGCACCCTGCTTGAAGTGGTAAGAAACTGCACTTGAATTTGGTGGCCTTGCACCCTGCTTGAAATGGAATTTCAAGGAATAGCCGTGAGTCAACTGGCAGCCCACCAGCCGTGAGTGAGTCAACTGCCAGCACAACAGACTTGAGTGACTGAGCCGCCAGCCCAAGAATCCATTCGGCCCATAATGTCCATACTAGCCCTCTGGAAACCAGTCCCTTCAGCCTACAACACCTATACTAGCGCTCCAGAAATCCCCCCCCCGCCCCCCCCTCACTGGCCACCAATATTGGAATTGGTGGAGAGGTGGAATATTGCGTTGGGGACCAGCCCTCCCATGTGCTGCTGGGACCCAACGGGTCCCACTTAGTCTAGTATATCATAAAACTTTGCAATATCAATTAATTTTGAAGTTACATTCTTGCAGCTGTATTGCGTACTAATACGTTGTACTCTGCAGTTTGTAAGATTGGTTTATTTATATACAGTTCCCCACCTGTCAAGAAACAAGTGAGAAGGAATCTGAAAAAAAAACTTGCTTCATTCACTGTAAACACATGGCCATTGATTATTTCATTATTTTCTCATCCAAATCTCATTCACTTCCACGTTTATTTTAAGGGTTATTGTGTATTTTTATCTTCGAGAAACTTGGCTGTAATTCCACATTTGTCAGCTCGCTATTTGTGTCTCGTCAACTCTTCACACAAAAACCTGGGGAATACCAGGTAAATTCATTCTTCCTGAAGTCCCAGTGGGGAACCATGCTTCATGTACACAGATACATAACGCAGTCTGAATCCTTGAAGATAGACACAAAATGTTGGAGTGACTCAGCGGGACAGGTGCCATCACTGGATAGAAGGAATGGGTGACCTTTCAAGTCAGGACGCTTCTTCAGGTCTGATGAGGGGTCTCACAGGGATTCGATGGGTCAGTCTGAAGAAGGGTATCGACCTGAAACATCACCTATTCCATTTTCTCTAGAGATGCTGCCTGTCCCGCTGAGTTACTGCAGCATTTTGTATCTATCCTTGACCCATCGTATGTTTGAGAAAAGGAGTAATAATAAGAATGTCAAAGTAGGTTTCATAGACATGGATGACGCCATGAAGACAAGATAATGCCACCAGTAACTAAAGATTGGGGAAATCTATTTCCTGCATCTTAAGTGAATAACTGAGCAGAGGCTGGAAATTTGGACATAATCGTATGTTTTATTGCTGTAAGTCAAAGCCGATCAAAATATAAATCATAAGAAAGTGTTTAACATAACAGTTTTTATCATCACAGTTAAATGTGTGACAAGGCTTTTATTACTTCAGCACAGCTGAAAACAAAAACTCTTGCCAAAACTCAGGCAGCACAATGATATAGCTGCTGGAGCTGTTCCCTCACTGCGCCAGAGACCTGGTTTCGATCCTGACTTTGGATGCTGTCTGTATGGAAATCGCATGTTCTTCCTGTGACTGCGTGACGGGTTTCCTCTGGGTGCTCCAGTTTCCTCCCACATCCCAAAGACTTGCTGATTTGTAGGTTAATTGGGCCACTATAAAATTGTGTAAGAAGTGGATGAGAACGTGTGATAACATAGAACTGGTCTAAATGGGAGATTGATGGTCGCTGTAGACTTTAAATTGCCTGTTTTTATGCTGCATCTCTAAAAATAAATGAAAACTAAAAATCCCAAGTTCTGTGATATATTAGAAATTTCAAGGTGTACAACCACAAAAAAAAAATAGAAACAAAACTTTAAGACATTTGCTGAATGTGGTTGATGTTTCTGTAAAAGACAGAAGTATTTAGCCCTGGAATCTGCGCTACCATTCAATAAGATCACAGACGATCCTTCACTTCAGTAGCAGGTTCCTGAACTCATCTAATACCACAAGATTCCATTATTATGTACAAATTTACCCATTTCAGTCTTGAACATACAGTATTTTCACCCACCGTCCTCTTGGGTAGAGAAGTCCAAAGATTCACCACCGTCTGGTGAAGAAATTAAACAAGGGCTCATTTTTACGTTCACTGACTACTAAATTAATGACACCTTTCATTAGCAATAGCACCTTGACATCACAGGACATTGAGAGCTTAACTGAGAAAATGAGGAAAAAAGCAAAGTGGCTCCACATAATTCGCAAAATGCATTGTTAGCCTAGAAATTCAATCACTTAGCACTGATAATCTCAGTGATATGTAATTGAAAACGTACTTTCTCATATAGTGAAATGAGATCATGGCAATTTCTGAGTTCTTTCCTGTTGTCACAGCACTTTGACTGATGTGCCCTGACAGCAGCCGTGCTTGCAGATGTGACACAATTTTTGCATGTGATGCAAATCAAATTATGTCACTCCCCGTGCAATATATTGTCAGGAAAATTAGTCAACTGTGCCTTCATTTCACAATACTGGTACGGTGGCAATTATGCATCTAACCACCATCCCTCCCTTTCCCCACAACTACCCACAGATGGCATGTTTTCTTTCACATACCACAAATCACAGGTAGGAAATAATGCAGCATTGGTTCAGGTGTTCCTACAATGGCTGACAACTAAACGACCATTGCCTTACTAACAAACAGCCAAATATTGTACCTATTACACTGCATTGCAATTATCTAGGCCTTTATACTTTAGTTTTTATTTCCTTTGGACCGAGAACAATTACTTTGAAATATAATCCTTCACTTTAGTATGTAATGTAAATATACACGTACTTCCACAGAAGAGTGAACATGCATCCACTACCATCCACCCAAGCAAAATATCTCTCTTATTGCTAACTTCCCAAACAATCTGCACCGTCATTGACAGCATTTCAAGACATCTGCTGAATGTGGTTGCAGTTTCTGTAAATGGAATGTTTTCTATACATTGTTATGAGCAGATGGTTTGTGATGTCTATGTTTGTGCCAAGTTTCCATGCTGCACTTGCGATTCATTAATTCCCAATCCAGATTATACAGTTCATTTGAGCGGAGGGAACGATCTGATGGCTGGTTAATGTGTGTGTTTTTCTCTTGTCGGCTATCTGTTATTTATCTGATGTGGAGCACAAAGTATTGGAAGGCAGAGTCTATGGTTTGAAGCTATTTCCCACAACTTCAGTAGAAAATGGTTGCATCATTAAGTGCAATGGCTCAATAAACCACTGAGTATTCCCAAAGGATTGTGGTTAACCATCGAATCCTTTTTCAATGAAGATCTCTCCTCCATTTCTCTCTTGAATATGTTGCATCACCTTACTAAATTGTTTTCTTGCCATTGGTATACCCACATCATCTAACCAAATGACAACATCTCACATGTTTAAGAAGGCCAAGTCAATGCATATTTTTAAGGCGGAGATTGACGCATTCTTAATTAGTAAGAGTGTCAGGGGTTATGGGGAGAAGGCAGGAAAATTGGTTGAGAGGTAAAGACAGATCAGCCGTGATTGAATGTCGAAGTAGGCTTGATGGGCTGAATGGCCTAATTCTGCTCCTAGAACGTATGAATGTATGAACTTACAGTAAGTAGGTGGTGAGTGTAGACTGAGCACATAGCCTAGACAATCAGAATAGATCTGCTTACCAAATGATTCCTTGATTATTCTTCTTCTTGCGTATGGCATACACAGCCTAAAGTTGTAAGACAACTTGTTCTATTTGAACTTATTTGATTGTGCATGCCAGGTTGATTGCATTCGTCGAAACAGGGCAGACCACGTGAAGCTTGCAATCTCCCACCCCCCCCCTGATTATTCAATTTTCTACCACAGGCTCTGTCGGCTGGATTCTCAGAGGATGCCTCCCCTGGCTGATGTGTCTGGGTTCAGGGGTCATGGACTAAGAATGTGGGTTTGGTTATCTAGCACTAAAGATGAGGAGAAATTTCTCCATGGAATAGATATTGAGTTGTCTGCCTGCAGGACAATAGAGGTTCAGTCTTTGAGTTCGGGCAACACAGAGAAGAGAATTGAATATAATGCTGAAAAAATTGACAGTGAGGTAGAAAATAAGCCATGATCTTGATGGAATAGCACAGCAGACACGGAAGCTCAAATGGTCTACTCATGATCCAATTTTTTAGCTTCTTACACTGGTCCTCCTTAATCCTCAGGGCGTATTTGCAGAATGGGAACTCTAATGGTGCCAGCTTCCAAGGGGGCATTATCGCCTTAAAGTAATGATGTGCTGAGAACCTGGTGCAATTCTCTTCCCTCCCGGCTGCCCCAACCTGTTTTGCTTGCAACCCGCTGAAGCCTCTGCCCTCTGTTACGATACGATACGATAGAACTTTATTTATCCCAGGAGGGAAATTGATCTGCCAACAGTCACAAACATAAGATGCATGAAACATGAAATTAAAGTGAGGAGTGGAAAGGATTAGGAATGTGTAAAGATTTGGGGAGGGAGGAGGGAGGGGGAAGGGAAAGGAGAGGTGGAGGGGAGTCAGTCTATCCCACGACAGAATGGAGAGGGGTTATACAGTTTGATAGCCATAGAAGGATCTGTGGAGTTCTGTACTGCATCTTGGTGGAACCAGTCTGTTGCTGAAGCTACTCCTCAGGTTGACTAGTATGTCATGGAGGGGGTGAGCTGTATTGCCCAGGATGCTCCGCAGTTTGAGGAGCATCCTCCCCTCCAAGACCACACTGTTAGTGTTCCCACAGCTATAAATTGGTTAAAGTGACCTCAATGCTACAAGGCTGGATGTGGATGGAGACAATGGGTTGTCGTGTGTTGACAGACCGCTCGGATCCTAAAGTCTCCCTCATCACATTCTGTTGGATATGATCAAAGTTACTGTCTTCCCTTCTCTCTATTTGGCTATTATTGTCTCTCAGTTAAAATTCATCTTGGGTATCAAGGCTAAGCAGTATCTAACAAATTGGCTGTCTGACTTTCTTGCTATTTTGGAGTCAAAGAAAATGCAAATTGTGCAGAGGGTGAGGGCAGTGCTAGCTCTTCACTCTTGTGGGTCAGGACACATTTCACTCCCTCTGTTTTCCATTGTTTTTATCCAGTTGCAGCTTGAATCTAGAATTGTTTACTCTTAGGACTTGAGTGGCAAATGGCTTTTGTCGAACATTATTCTTCAGTGCTGTCATTTATTAAAAAAACATTCTAAATTCAACATTCAATTGTTCGAGCTTAAATTTTGATACACTGTTCCAATGTAGCTTTCAATCCATACCCAGGCAAATATTTGATGAATTCATATTTATATATGTTATTTGAATTCATACACTATTCTATTGTTTTCTGTTAAAATATAATGTCCCATATATTAGTTTTACTGTATTAAACAGACATTAAGATCAGAGGTACACAAAAAAGCTGGATAAACTCAGCGGGTGCAGCAGCATCTATGGAGTGAAGGAAATAGGCAACGTTTCGGGCCGAAACCCTTCTTCAGACCTGTCTGATAGAAAACAGACAGTTGGATTGAATTAACCATATTTGAGTTGAATTGATGTTGAGTCCCAATCTTCCAACCTACCTCATTGCGGCCGTTCCACTTTTTTATCTGCACCTTCGCTATAACGTGCACGGTGGTGCAGCGCTAGAGTTGCTACCTCACATCAGCAGGGACCTGGGTTCGATCCTGACTACGGGTGATGTCTGTATGGAGTTTGTACGTTCTCCCCGTGACCTGCGTGGGTTTTCTCCGGGTGCTCAGGTTTCCTCCCACACTCCAAAGATGTAGGTTAATTAGCTTGGTATAATTGTGAATTGTCCCTAGTGTGCGTAGGATAATGTTAGTGTGCAGAGATCGCTCGTCAGCACGGATTGGGTGGGTTGAAGGGCCTGTTTCCGCGCTGTATCTCTAAACTAAACTAAACTCAACTGTAACACTATATTCTGCACTCTGCTTATTTTCTTTTTTGTACTACCTGTTAGACTCGTGTGCGGTATGATCTGCCTGGATGGCATACAAAACCAACATTTTCACTGAATCTTAGTGCACGTAGCAATTATCAACCAATACCAATACCAGTGTCCCAATCATTGCTGATCAATATCAACATTATCACTGAGGGAATCAATTGTAATATTTCCAGGTATGCTCTATAGAATGTTGGGAGACAGTGTGGCCTGTGGAAAGCATACAAAAAGCTTCAGGGGGACGTAGGTGAGTTAAGTGAATGAGCAAGTGTGTGGCAGATGGAATATAATCTGGAACAACAAGAGGTTGGTCATTTTGTTAGAAAAAAGTAGAGTATTTAAATGTGATGGATTGAAGGGTATTGGTGTTTAGAGGGAACTGGGATGCCCTTTATACATGAATCACTGTAAATTAACCAACAGGTGGTGTGAGCAATGAGGAATGTAGGCCGTATGTTGGTCTCTTTTGCACAAGAGAAGAGTGGACCTGGACGAGACCACATTTGGGATATTAGGTACAGGCCTATTAACCTCGCTCTGAAACAATCAGGTAAGCCATTCGTTTTTATCAAACTAAAGTCAATCCAAACAGACCACTCGGGATGGACTTGTAAATGGAAAAAGCACTTTGCACGAAGGCAACCTGGAAGAGTCGGTCTCAAACAAGGATGTTGGAAAAGAGCCGGGGAATGGGGCTGGTGTTATTGCTTTAAGTGAATCTGGCATAGACTCAACGAGCTGAATCTATGACCTTGGGTTTTGTGTCTAATGTTGGAGAGCAGTCCACATACTAGAAACACAGCAGCCTGATTCCTTCTCTCCAGAGATGCTGCCTGACCTGCCGAGTTACTCCAGCATTTTGTATCTACCTTCAATTTAAACCAGCATCTGCAGTTCTTTCCTACACAGCCTGATCAAATTGTTGCTGTCAGCCAATGCCACAGACTCCATCTGCATAATCCCTGTGTATAACCTAAAACATCACAACAGCAGTACCACAGTACCCGGGGCAGCACAGTGGTGCAGAGGTAGACTTGCTGCCTTTGAACGCCAGAGATCCAGGTTCGATCCTAACTACGGGTGCTGTCTGTATAGAGTATGCACATTCTCCCTGTGACTGCGTGGCTTTCTTCCGAGTGCTTCAGTTCCCTCCCACATTCCAATGACGTGCAGGTTTGTAGGTTAATTGACTTCTGTAAATTGTCCCTACAGTGTGCAGGATAGAACTGGTGTACGGGTGATCGGTGATCAGCGTGGACTCTGTGGGTCGAAGGGCCTGTATCCACGCTGTATGCCTAAACAAAACTACCATACAGTATGTGTCAATGACCTTGGAGGTTCTCATAAATGCACAAGTTCACAAGTTATATGAGTAGATTTAGGCCATTCGGCCCATTGAGTCTACTCTGCTATTCAATCATAGCTGATCTATGCCTCCTAATCCCATTTTCTTGCCTTCTCCTCATAACCCTTGACACCCGTTCTAATCAAGAATTTGTCCATCTCTGCCTTCAAAATATCCACTGACTTGCCACATGCCCCCTGTGGCAATGAGTTCCACAGGTTGCCTGCCCTCTGACTAAATAAGTTCCTCCTCACCTCCTTTCTAAAAGAGTGCCCTTTAATTCTGAGACTATGGCCTCTGGTCCTAGACTCTTCCACCAGTGGAAACTTCCTTTCCACATCCACTCTATCTAAGCCTTTCATTATTCTCAACATTGACTCTGGATGTCGTATTGCCTCATGTGTCATCAAGTCAATCAGAAGCTGTCTGGCTTTCCTCCATTGATGTAGCAGAGTCTTTCCATGTTGAACAACACTTGGACAAAAGCACAGATAGAGGAATTGGTTTTGAATGAACTCTCAGTGCACAAGAAAGGTGGAACGTCGCTATTCATCTGCAGGGTCCCATGGTAGCACCACCAGTGCTTGTGCCAGCCAAGTACTGAAGAGTAGAGCTGCCAGAATGGATAGGCTCATAGTCATAGAGTCATAGAGTGATAGTCATAGAGTGATAGAGTGATAGACTCGTAGCTTCATAGTCATACAACGTGGAAACAGGCCTTCAGCCAAACTTGCCCACACCAGCCAACTACACTAGTAACACATGCCTGCGTTTGCCCATATCTCTCTAACTTGTACTATCCATGTACTTGTCTAATTTTTTCTTAAACGTAGCGTTAGTGCCTGCCTGAATCTTAATAAGTAAGTTAGAGAATGAAAATGATGAATAAATCTATTTGACCAATCTACTTCTTTTGAATAGGTCTGCTCATGATAATATATGTGGGAGTTATCACCACAAGACTGTGACAACAAGGTCCTATTTTCACACCGAGGAGCACCCGCACTCTGAATTGATCATTATGGCATTATCATTGAGTTCCAACCTGGGCATCCATGAGTTGCAATGTGCCCTCAGCAGAAGTACAATTGCATTCCACCACAATCAGTGCTATAATAGTTTGGCATGTCCAAAGAAGGCCAGGCCAGATTCAGTGACCATAGCAATTAGATGTGTTAGAGTGGCAATGTGGAAATGAAGCTTGCACTAGGTGCACTATACACCACTGCCAATAGCCTGGAAACGACACATTATGAGGCCTTGTTCATTGTAGCCCAGGACATCAACCAGGCCAACGTCAAGAGCGTGTTACCAAAATACTAACAAGATGGTTCCTGTCCCACCAGAAGTCCAAGCATCCTCGCCACTACTTCAGAGCAATCGATGACGCCTACTGCTCTGTTCCCCGCCCACATTTTGAAAAATTAGACCATCAGGTGGTCTTCCCATTCTCTGCTTTCAAGCAGAAACTGAAGCCTGAGGACCCTTAACTTCATTGATGTACAGACAGATCTTGGGCCCATAGCTCCCTGAAAGTGCAACACAGTAGATAGAGTGGTAAAGAAGGCAAATGGTATGCCTATGTTCATAGGTCATGGTATTGAGTATAAGTCAGGAAGTCATGATGCAGTTTGGTAGGACTTTGGTTCGGCCACATTTGGAGTTGTGTGTGCAGTTCTAGTCGCCCCATTACAGGATGGATGCGTAGGTTTTTGAAAGGTTTCAGAGGAGGTTTACCAGAATGAAGCAGGGTCCCAACCTGAAATATCACCCATCCTTTCTCTCCAGGGATGCTGAGTTACTCCAACACTTTACCAGAATGATGCCTGGATTAGGGAGTATTAGCTGCAGGCAGAGGTTGGAGACAACTGCATTGTTTTCTCTTGATGGCTTGGCAACATGTTCAGACATGGTGGGCTGAACAGTACATGCTGTACTGTTCTATGTTCTATGATCCAGTACAGGAAGTAGTACAGAGCTGGCCTGCAGACACACGAGCTGCTGAATTACTGGTTTAAATCAGTGCACTGGTCTATAGTCAAGGACTCGGCAGCCACCCTAAACGAGTACGCCATTGTTGTCACAGACCTCATCAGTAAATCTGTAAAGTAGTGAATGCCAACAAAGTCATTCCAAGTATTCCCCAATGGAAATGATGGATGAACTGAGAGATCCATTCCCTAGCGAAGTCCAAGTCCAAGGCATTCAAGTTGAATAATATGGATCTGTGCAAGAAATCTAGGTACGACTTTCACAAAGCCATCAAGGACACCGAGAGACAATTCCAGGCCAAGCTTGAGTCTCAGACTAACCACACAGACAGCCATCGATTGTGGTGAGGCTTGCATGATATTATGGGCGAAAAAGTGAAGTCGGCCACAATTGCTGGCAGAATCACACCCTTCCCTGTCAAACTCAATGTATTGGGAAGCTCATTTTAAACTGGTTAGTGCGTATGACCTTACCTACTCCAACAATTCATGATTCAATGATACGTAATTGTCACATGTACTAAAATAATATCTGAATTAGCTTCTTGATATTTCAGCTACTGAATCAGTTACATAAATATTGTGAGTGCAATAACACAAATGATCCAGGGATGATTGGGTTAACATATTGTGAGTGTTTAAAGCCACTGGGCCTGTACTCGCTGGAGTTCAGAAGGATGAGAAGCGACCTCATTGAAACTTACCGAATAGTGAAAGACCTGGATAGAGTAGATGTGGTGGGGATATTTCCTCTTGTGCGAGAGTCTAGAAGCAGAGATCATAGCCTCAGAATAAAAGGACGTACCTTTAGAAAGGAGATGAGGAGGAATTTCTTTAGTCAGAGGGTGGTGAATCCGTGGAATTCATTGCCACATCGGGCTGTGGAGGCTGTCAATGAATATTTTTAAGGTGGAGATTGACAAATTCTTGATTAGTAAGGTTGTCAGGGGTTACGCGGTGAAGACAGGAGAATGGGGTTGAGAGGGAAGAGTAGATCAGCCATGACTGAATGGCAGAGTAAACTTGAGGGGCCGTATGGCCTAATTCTGCTACTATAACTTATGAACGTATGAACCTATGGTGCAAAACCCAGTCAACATTCAGGCATTGCTGATAAATTTCAAGGAACATCTCTGCCATGCATGTGCTTGACACTAACCATCTTCAACGGAAGATGATCTTACTATCTAATTTTGACCGTCAATATCATTACCATGCTAAGTTCCTCACGATCAATATCCTGGGGGTCACCATTGACTAGAAATGTATCTGACTTGGCTTCTTAATAAGTTAGCTACTGAATCAGTTACATAAATCTTGTGACTACAAGAACAGTTGGGAATCAAGGTTTCCTGCAGTACGATTCCCCTCCAAACACCCAAGTCCCTTTCCACTACCTACTGAGCACATCAACATGATGGATACACTGCACCTGCATGGACCAGTGCATCTCCCAATCATTCGAGCAAAGCAGCTTGCTTTATTGGCATGTCATTGCCCTCGGGTGTGCTTGCACCAGAGTACAACACGTCTAAACTATGACTCATCATTGCCTTCTCAAGGACACGTAGGAATAGCCAATAAAGCCTGGCCTTGGCACAAACATCCACAAACAAAGATCTATGCCAGTATTGAGCACACAGAAAAAAATTAAGCTGTAGCAAACAAGATAAATGGTAGATTGGCCAAGGGGAATGAATTAAGCATCCAAATAATATTGCAGTGGCCCCGATGAGTGATAGGATGACACTACTGAAGCTGGATAAAAGTTATTTTAGAATGATACACTAAGGACCAGAAATGGGCATGATCAGGGGAATTAGACAGATGGCCCAAATAGGTGCATAGACCTGGTTTCAGATACTAGGTAGACAAAAAATGCTGGAGTAATTCAGCGGCACAGGCAGCATCTCTGGAGAGAAGGAAAGGGTGACGTTTCGGGTCGAGACCCTTCCTCAGGTACTAGGGTTTGAATGGAGACACAGGAACTGCAGATGCTGGAATCTTGGTCAAAACACAAAGTGTTGGAAGAATTTGATGGGTCAAGCACCAATTTGAAGGGAATGCACAGTTGACATTTCAAGTTGGGTCCTTTCTTCGGACCTTCTTCATGGTTTGTATCAGTGCTGCAAATATTATTTACAGTAACTTGTACTAACTTGTGATGTCCTCAATCGTATATCCAAATGCAATCCATTCAGAACTACATCCTCATATAGTGCTGCAATACACACTGAATGTGAGCTCCCTACCGGCTGTTTCTCTGTCTCCCAAATGCCACAACACCAATCAACATCTCCTCAACAGCCAGGATTGAATGAATAATGTTTAAGTTGCTTCAGAACAAGTTTTGTCATAGCATTCTCTGAGGAAGGCAGATGCACAAACAGTACAATTTTTATTGACATCATGGAATTAATTCACCATTGAAAAATAAAGTATATTAAATCAAACGCGGAGGATGTTGTGTGCCTGGAATGGGCTACTGGAATAGTGGTGGAGGCAGATACAGTAGTGGCATTTAGGGGACTTTAGGATAGGAACATGGACATGCAGTAAATGGAGGGATATGGATTATATTTCAAGTTCAGCATAGATATTATGGGCCGAATTACCTTTCTAGTGCTGTATTTTTCTATCTTCTATCTGCTGGCTAGGACTTGATTTCTTGGAGCACAAGAGGATGAGGGGTGATTTTATAGATATGTGTAAGATCATGAGAGGAATGGATAGAGTAAATGCACATTCTTTTACCCAGAGTAGGGAAATCAAAACCAGAAGACATAGGCTTAAAATGAGGGGGAGCGATTTAATAGGAACCTGTGGAATAGCTTTTTTACACTTTGTGGTAGATATATCAAACAAGCTGCCAGAGGAGGTAGTTGAGGTCGGTACCATCACAACATTTAAGAAACATTTAGATTATTACATGGATAGAAAAGGTTTATAGGGGTAGGGGTGAAATGCTGGCAGGTGGGCCTAGTGTAGATAGGACATGTTGGTCAGCGTAGACAAGTTGGGGTGAAGGGCCTGTTTCCACACTGTATGACTATGATTCCAATAGAAATTAATAGAAGGACTAAAGGGCCAGTCCCACTTTCCCGACCTAATTCATGACCTCTGCCGAGTTTGCCCGTGCCTCATACTCGCAGCATGGTCGTCACGAGGCCGTAGGAGGTCATAGGAGGTCGTAGGTAGGTCATAGCAGGCCGTGATGCTGGTCGTAGGTACTCGTGGCATCAAGTAGGTTTGGGCGTTTTTTCTAGCCTGATGAAAAATGTCCAAGAGTAAAAAAGGTTGTGAATTAGGTCGTGAAAGTGGGATAGGCTCTTAGCTGTCCTTCAAATAAGTAAAAAGTTGCACCTTAGATTTAATTGGCCTCTTCATCCATAATATTTCTCATCAGTCTATTGTTTGGGGGACGAACCCTCTATGATTGTCGGTCGATGTTCAGTAAATTCTGCTACTTGTGCTCTATTAAATGTCGCTCCAGTAAAGGGTGTAATTATACTTGTTTTATACATCCCTATGCTCATGCTGATGAATTAAGATGAGCTGGATTCCTTTACTTTTTATTCAATGATAAATGGCTTAAGGTAGATCCAGAATATTTGCTATTTAAGATCAGTTTCTCCAAACAGTTAGTCATTTATTTCATTTGCAACTCATGGTTAAGATTTTTGCTGCATCAATCATCTATCTATCTATATTACTAAAACTCTGTTCTTGACCGGTTTTGGCTTTCTGTGCTGCGGTTTCCGAGAGTATGCCGCCACCTACGGCTGTCATTTTTGACCACCTCGCTCAGAGCCCCCCTCCGCCACATGTGTGCCGAGGATTTTTCCCGTCGATGAAAATTGACAGAGATATTAATGTTTTTACAACATTCCCCATTCTCTCTGCTGCCCCTGCTGGAGGGAGGGAGAGGGACTATAAAACCAGGAAGTGGTGTGCCTCAATCAGTCTCTGCAAGTGGTGTGCCTCAATCAGTCTATGCAAGTGGTGTGCCTCAATCAGAGCTTTGAATGACACTGACAAATGTCTACAGCACTGTGAGTACCCTTAATTTGGTTTGAAAATGAAAATATGATTAGAGGTAAAAAAGCACTGCCTGCAAATGGTTGTTTGGGTTTGGGTTGAAGTAAAAAGGCACTCTCCCCCCCCCCCCTCTCTTCTCCTCCCCCCTTTCCTCTCCCCCCCCCCCCCCCCCCCCCTCTCCTCTCCCCCCCCCCTCTCCTCTCCCCCCCTCATCTCCTCTCCCCCCCTCCCCTCCCTCTCCTCTCCCCCCCTCTCCTCTCCTCTCTCCCCCCCCTCTCCTCCTTCCCCCACTCCTCCTTCCCCCCCTCTCCTCCTACCCCCCTCTCCTCCCCCCCTCTCTCCTCCCCACCCTCTCTCCTCCCCCCCCCTCTCCTCTCCTCCCCCCTTTCCTCTCCCCCCCCCTCTCCTCTCCCCCCTCCTCTCCTATCTCCCCCTCTCCTCTCCCCCCTCTCCTCTCCCCCTCCTATCTCCCCCTCTCCTCTCCCCCCTCTCCTCTCTTCCCCTCTCCTCTCACCCTCCTATCCTCTCCCCCTCCAATCACTCCTCTCCCCCTCCTCTCCTCTCCCCCCTCTCCTCTCCCCCCCTCCTCTCCCCCCTCTCCTCCTTCCCCCCTCTCCTCCTTCCCCCCACTCCTCCTTCCCCCCCTCTCCTCTCCCCCTCCTCTCCTCTCCCCCCTCCTCTCCTCTCCCCCCCTCTCCTCTCCCCCCCTCCTCTCCCCCCCTCCTCTCCCCCCCTCCTCTCCCCCCTCTCCTCCTTCCCCCCACCTCCGTCCTTCCCCCCCTCTCCTCCTACCCCCCCTCTCTCCTCCCCCCCTCTCTCCTCCCCCCCTCTCTCCTCCCCCCCCTCTCTGCTCCCCCCCCCTCTCTCCTCCCCCCCTCTCTCCTCCCCCCCTCTATCCTCCCCCCCCTCTCTCCTCCCCCCCCTCTCTCCTCCCCCCCCTCTCTCCTCCCCCCCCTCTCTCCTCCCCCCCCTCTCTCCTCTCCCCCCTCTCTCCTCCCCCCCTCTCGTCCTCCCCCCCCTCTCTCCTCCCCCCCCTCTCTCCTCCCCCCCCTCTCTCCTCCCCCCCCTCTCTCCTCCCCCCCCCTCTCTCCTCCCCCCCTCTCTCCCCCCCCCACCCCCCCTCTCTCCCTCCCCCCCCCCCTCTCTCCCCCCCCCCCCGTCTCTCCCTCTCTCCCCCCCTCCTCCCCTCCATTAGCGTGAGTGCGGGAGTAGTTAGTGTGTGACGCTGCATGCCGCCTCCCCCCCCCCCCCCCCCCCCCCCCAACCGCACGTTGGGGGAACAGACCCAACGGGTCTGCACTTGGTCTAGTACACAATATAATTTAACAGGTGAACAACTTGCATATCCAACTCTGTAATGGAATAAATTATACGTACCAAAAGCAGAGCGAGGTGACTTATCTATTAGTTTTTCTTTTCTTCTTTATGACAAATTTGAGGGTGGCACAGAGCTTCAGCTGGTAGAGCTGCTGCCTTACAATGGCAGAGACATATATTGTTTACAGTGTTCTATTGTGCTGCAGCAAGTAAGAATGTCATTGTTCTATCTGGGACATATGACAAAAAAACAATCTTGGCTCTTGACATGGGTTTGATCCTAACCCCGGCTGCTGTCTGCATGGAGTTTGCAAGTTATCCATATGACTGTGTGGGTTTCCTAGAGAACCTCGGTTTCCTCCCACATCCCAAAGACGTGTGGGTTTGTAGCCTCTCTAAAATTGCCCTCAATGTGTAGGGAGTGGTGATAAAGTGGGATAACCGAACTAGTGTGAATTGAACAGTGTGGGTTGTATGGCATGCTTCCTTGCTGTATCTCTGAAACTCAAACTAAAGAAAATTGAACGGCGGTGCTGGCTTGAAGGGCCGAATGGTCTACTCCTGCACCTATTGTCTATTGTCTATTGAAAACGTATTGTGCTCATCTCTACTGAACACCTGAAGAAGATCATCAGCAAATCACGGAATATCACTGTTCCTACCACCGATGAACCCAATCAACAAATTTAGATGCTTAGAAAGAAAATCTCTCTATGAAACTTCATTCAGTTAACTTATGTACCTAACAGTATCATTTACCAAATTCACCTCTGGGAAACATAATAAGAAGCAATGACATTTCTTGCCAGCTATTTGAGGAAACAATTAAGGAGGAAAAAAAAATCAATTTGCAGCGATATCCAAAAAAAACAGTATTCGGATGATTGCCAGTCTCAGTTCAAACACGTATTTAATTGATTAAATCACCCATGATTGAAAGATGTGCTTCCTGTTTTGCCCTTGCCAAGCTAAAATTAATTTCAAGACGATAACTGTACAATTTTTGAGCTCTCCCCTGAGACGTGCTGTAGCTAGAGATGGGTAGAGTTGATTTTCAAGTTTGACCTGAAAGTTCTTTGAAGGCACTGGACCATAGCACTGTGTACACACTGCTGTTCAGAACAGATCTGAGCCAATTAGTGGTGTTTATGGGCCTTATCAACATGCTGCTGGTTTTGGGAAGAGTCAACCTCCCTTAGAACCAGGCATTGGCGTGTGGGGATGGCAAGAAATTAGTGAAAGGCCAGAAATAGGCTGTGTCAGTGAGTCTATGAAAAGACTACCATTTGGCACAATGATCTCACATCTCCTGTTACATAGGTTCAATCCTGACCTCCGGTGTTGTCTACACTCGGTTAGGATTCTCCTTACGACGGTGTGGGTGTCCTCTACATCTCAAAGATGTGAAGGTTAACTGGCCACTGTAACTTGACCCAAGTGGGTGGGAGGGTGGTACAAACTGAGGGGAAATAGATTGAGGACTAAAATAGATTCACATAAGATTAGCATAATTGGATTTTTCTTGATTCATGCAATTTGTTAAGCAATAGGACCTATTTCCATACCCCTGAGCCGATGACCCCATTACACTAATCATGCCTGTAAATGGTAATCTAGCATAGACACAAAAAGCTGGAGTAACTCAGTGGGACAGGCAGCATCTCTGGAGAGAAGGAATGGGTGACGTTTCGGGTCGAGATCCTTCTTCCGACTGAAAGGCAAGGGAAAGGGAAATGAGAGATACTGTATAGATGATGATATAGAGATATAGAACAATGAATGAAAGAGATGCAAAAAATGAATGACGAGAAAGGAAACAGGCCATTGTTAGCTGTTTGTTACATGAAAACGAGAAGCTGGTGCGACTTGGGTGGGGGAGGGATGGAGAGTGAGGGAATGCCGAGGTTTCTTGAAGTTAGAGAAATCAATATTCATACCACTGGGCTGTAAGCTGCTCAAGCTAAATATGATGTTTAAGAAGGAACTGCAGATGCTGGAAAATCGAAGGTAGACAAAAATGCTGGAGAAACTAAGCGGTTGAGGCAGCATCTATGGAGCGAAGGAGTCTGAAGAAGGGTTTCGGCCTGAGACATTGCCTATTTCCTTCGCTCCATAGATGCTGCCTCGCCCACTGAGTTTCTCCAGCATTTTTGTCTACAAGCAAATTATGAGATGCAGTTCCTCTCATTTAGCCTCACTCTGCAATGGAGAAGACCTAAGACAGCTGATAATCTACAGTGGCTGCTAGTTGGAAGATCTGAAATTACATTTTTAAGCAGTCCCCATCTCACACACATTTTGTTAATGTGTTGCTTGTGTCACCTCAGAATTATCTAAGATGATCAAATTTAAGGCAAAAAAAATAAATCGCCGGCCATTGAGAACTGCCCGTCGCTTTAAGGAACTCTTGTTACAGAAAGAAAAATCTAATTCAAATAACATAAATTGTGAGCTTGACAATAAAGGCTCTTGTGCGGTTTCCACAAGGCAAACTCGTGCAGCACAGTGTCATCAAAAAAATGAAGGCTTTGAAACAGATTCTGATTGATGACTGGATGATACTGATAAGTGAGTTGCAAGAAGGGGAAACAATGTCATGCCAAGCCTAAAATAGCCAGGCAGAAAATGAAAGAACAAAGAGATTTGTTTGGCAGGGTCAAAGCTTTTACGACACTTCTAAATCAATGTCACAGACCACTGATGACAGAGCTGGTCGAAGGCAATTTGTTCACAAGGAGAAAGCTAAGAACAACACTGACGACTTCTGATTAACATTAACCAAGGTGGGACCAGAAAGCTGTATAATAATTTAAATAACCATGTTTGATATTGAGAATCGCTGAAGCATTGATGAAAATCCATCCCTCGATGAACGATTATTGATATTGTCTACATCTTTCTCTTCAGTAGTATCGAAACAGAACATTTTATTGCAATGTATAACTCTGTTCCATTATGATTTCAATAAATGTATCCATGTTCTTTATGTATGCTCATTCTCCATTTTGCATTTAATCCCAGCAGGTGGCAGAGGCCAGAACTCTAAATAAACTAGGTTCTATAATGACAAACCCCACTCACCCACTCCATGCACTGAAGGTGATCAAGAGCAGCATCTTCAGTCAGAGGCTGATTGTACCAATGTGCAAAACGGAGAGATACAGGAAGTCCTGTTTACCAGCTGCTATAAGACTTTATAATGAGCATAAATAACTGCACGTTTTTTAAATTAATTGTATTTTAACTTGTATTTTAACGTATTTTAACTTGTTATGTATGGAAGCCTTTTGAGGAAATGTGTGTGTGTTATGTTTGTCTTGAAGCTGTCGTGGCACTGTAATTTCCTGAAAAGGATTATTAAAGGAATAATCAAATCAAATAATCAAAATCAAATGAGGTTTTATGAAATTCGTCATTAGGTTATGAAATGTTGCTCTGAAACTAACTCCTCTTTAAACAAAAAGGAGATTTGCAACGGAAGGGAAGGGATGCTAATGGAAAAGTAGGACATTAAGAAAACAACAAAAGAATATCGAGACAAAGTGACCGCTGGAATCCTTGGTAAAAAAACAAACTGTTGGAAGAACACAGTAGGATTGGCAGCATGGGTGGTGGGAAATATCCTCCACAGATCCTGCCTGTCCTATTGTTCCCCCAGTGTTTTCTTTTACAGATGAGAATGAGTAGATTCTGCTCATTTTGACAGAGAAAGCAAAAAAGAAGCACATGATTTAAATGCTGGAGTAATACAGTGGGTCAGGCAGCATCTCTGGAGGACATGGAGAGGTGATGTTTTGGGTCGAGAGCCTTCTTCAGGCGGATTGTGGTGTTTCCATGCTTTATAATTCTATGACTATGAATGGCGGAGTAAACTCGATAGTGAGGTAAAGATAGGAGAGGTTTGAATTGTGAAGCCAAAGGGAGGAATGCAGGTGAGTGGGGAAGAGGGGAGGGGGGAAGGGGAGAAATGGGTGTAAGTTCATGGGTGGCACAGGGAAGAGATGGAAAAAAGGAGAGAGGGAGGGGGGGGGAGGGGGGGGGGGGGGGGGGTTGTTTGTAGGTTAGTTACCTAAAATTGGAGAATTCAATGTTCATATTGTTAGGTTGTAGGCTGTCCGAGCAGAATATAAGATGCTGTTCCTCTGGTTTGGGTGGGGCCTCACTCCAGCAATGGAGGAGGCCCAGGACAGTAAGGTCAGTACACACATCTACATTTTGAGAGAATATTGGGATCAGGATGTTTGAATGCACGATTCACGAGAAGCCAGTGGTCAGGTACAGCAAGTAATTAAGGAAACTAACAGAATTTTATCATTGATTGTTCAGAGAATTGAATGTAATAGTAGGGAGGTTTCGCTTCAATTAGACAGGGCATCGGTGAGAACATAATTGAAGAACCGTGTGCAGTAATGATATCCTCTTAAACTCATCTGTCAAACTACAGCATCAAGAAATCTCTTAACTGTGATGCAGTAAGGTGGTTGGTTTTGGCCATATTCCAGTTGTTCGTCACCCTCTGTGTAAAATAAATGCTTCAGTTTTAACCCTGATCCTGTTCAATATCCGACATTGTGAGCATGCCTGGATTAATTTTCTCGTATTAAATGGTCGCTTTTCACCGATATTCTTGTTAACGCCAAGTTTCATTGGGCTCGTGGGTTTCCCCATGTCCTGTCAATGATTTATAGACCAATCATCGTGCAATCCGACACAACATTGAAAACTGCTGTTGCAATTTTGTTTCTACATCCTTCCTCATCCATGGTTCATCACTCACTCTTCGTGGACAAGCTTAATGACTCTTTTGTGAACGTGGCCTTTTAGTCACTTGAAGAAACTGAGATATTGAAGTTAAAATATGTTGAGCAAATAATCAAAAGATATATGTTTCCTGCTGGGCTTGCCAGTAAAAGGCAAGTGTATGAAACATCAATTATTCATGTGTTCCCATTTCAATTCCCTCGCTAAGTTCTGAGTGCAATAGCAATGGAGGTTGAGAGCGGTCAGAATCTCCCTCTCCCAATCTGACCTGATCAACAGGTGTCAGGGGTTACGGGGAGAAGGCAGGAGAATCGGGTTGAGAGGGAAAGATAGATCCGTCATGATTGAGTCTCTCGTCCAAAGTAGGCGTTTTGAGAACCAAAGGACATTAGGTTAAGGTGAAGGGGGAAACATTTAATAGGAATCTGAGGAGTAACTTTTTCACACAAAGGGTGGTGGGTGTATGGAACGAGATGCTAGAGGTGGTAGTTGAGGCAAGGACTATTGCAAGGATTAACAAACAATTAGGCATGCACATTTGTAGGACAGATTTGGAGGGATATGGACCAAATGCAGACAGGTGGGACTAGTATAGATGGGACATGATGATTGATGTGGGCAAGTTGGGGCAAAGGCCCTGTTTCCATGCTCTATGACTCCATAAATGGTGGAGTAGCCTTGATAGGCCAAATGGCCTAATTCTGCACCTATGACTTATGAACAAATGAAGTTATGAACACGTGAAAATCTCCAATTGTGGGGTGGGTTGAATGCATCTCTGGGATAGCTACCTTTTGCCCTGTACTAATATGCTTGGCTGTGGCATTAGAATTTCAAAAAAGTATTGTAGTGTCCGTTTTGGGGCGAAGGGCAAAGTGATCTAGATAAAATGGTCTGTTTAAGAAAGAACTGCAGATGCTGGAAAAATCGAAGGTAGATAAAGATGCTGGACTTGATTTGATTTGATTTGAGAAACTCACCGGGTGAGGCAGTATCTATGGAGTGAAGGAAAAGGTGAGGTTTCGGGTCGAGACCCTTCTTCAGACTGATGTGGGGGCGGAATGAAGAAAGGAAGAGGCGGAGACAGTGGGCTGTGGGAGAGCTGCGAAGGGGTGGGGAAAGAGGGAGAAAGCAAGAACTACCTGAAATTGGAGAAGTCAATGTTCATACCGCTGGGGTGTAAAGTATCCAAGCGAAATATGAGGTACTGATGTGGAGCAGCTGACACCTAGAGCAGCAGATGCAATAGATGAGGTTGGAGGAGGTCCAGGTGAACCTCTGCCGCACCTGGAAAGACTGCTTGGGTTTTGAGGGATATGAATCAAATGCGGGTCAAAGGGGTGGCGGTATCTTGGTCGGCATGGAAGAATTGGACGGAAGGGCCTGTTTCCATTCTGTATGACTCTGACTCCTTGTAGAAAATTCCAAAGATTCACCATTCTCTGCATGAATTATATTATTCTTCTCTTTGTGCTGAATGAACAACCCTTACATTAAGACTAATCCCTAGTTTTAGTCAGGGGACATACCGACTCCACATCTGCACCTTAAATCCCATAAAGATCTTGTTCATTTCAAAGAGATCAGGTCCATTTTGTTTCATCTCTCACCATTGGGCAAATCCGTCAAGAATCAATCTGTTGTACCTACATTGCACTCCCGTTAGTTCAAGCATTTCTTTCATTAGACACAGGAACAGTAGACAATATTCCATTGAGGAATTTTCCATATTCAAGGGCGGCATGGTGGCGTAGTGGGAGAGTTGCTTACAACATATCCTTTGTTCCATTGTACAACATATCCATTTCCATGTTCCCGATGTTGGGGGAGTCCAGAACCAGGGGCCACAGTTTAAGAATAAGGGAGAAGCTATTTAGAACGGAGATGAGGAAAAACTTTTTCACAGAGGGGGTTGTGAATCTGTGGAATTCTCTGCTTCAGAAGGCAGTGGAGGCCAATTCTCTTGATGCTTTCAAGAGAGAGTTAAATAGAGCTCTTTAAGATAGCGGAGTCAGGGGATATGGGGAGACGGCAGGAACGGTGTGCTGATTGTGGATGATCAGCCATGATCATATTGAATGGTGGTGCTGGCTCGAAGAGCCGAATGGCCTACTCCTGCACATATTGTCTATAACAGTGTAAGTTATTTGGGCAAATCCTCCAAAATAATGGAAGAAATTGGATAAGAACATGGATATTTTAAAAGACAAATTTGCTGGCTGCAACGGAAAACCCCCCCCCCAATCCACATCAAGAATCAAACCCGTCTGGCCTGTGGACTTGGACATCACACAACGGTGTGAACAGGAAAGGCTGAGACGGAGATAACGAGATTCTCTTGGATACACAAAGGAAGGAACCAAGCCTCAGCAGACGGTGGTAAACAGGCCAGCACAAGCACAATCACCATCGGGGATGATAACGATCAGGCTGAGGGATCATGACATCAGCAAACCCCTTATCATCGGAAGCCTATTGTTCATGCCAGATCGAAACTGGGAAACATCAAAAGAACCCCTTTTATCCAGAGGACCACCTGGGGGTTTCAAAGGAAGCTCAGGTATAAAAGTCGAAGTCAAGCCAGAACTCTCTCTCTCTTCCTGCTCTTCCTGCTCTGCTGGACAGCTCGTGGGCCTGCATCGACTTAGCTGTGAGTATCCTGGTGACCTGGTGAAAATTCCCGAAATAAGATAGAGGTCGAGGGGGAGTAAACTTGTGTTAAAGTAAGTTTCACGACGTGCCCGTTAGTTTTCCGTTCATAGTCTTAGTTTAAAGCATAAGTTTAGCCACGAATTATGTAGTGTTGGTGAGATTCGATTTCTCATTGTTTAATAAAGCCTGTAATTTAGACTTGCTTTGAGTCCATCTTGGTTTCTGTTTTCTCTCATCAGCACACTCTGGTCAATTCAACCTTTTTATCATATCCCACCATAATTCCGAGGTCTAGAACCTAGGGGAATCCTTTTTGTGGAGTAAAGGGAAACGCAAAACCCCTACAGAATGGCGACCGCGGCAGGACCTCGGTGGTTTGGGATATGTGATTTGTCAGAGGGGGTGAGAGAACGTAGCAAGATGGAGGAGAGAATCTCCTCTTATCTGTTTAAAAAGATCAATCTCACCAAACAATGGGTGATAGCACTGTTGAGAGCAGAGCAGCCTGCAGAAGTTGCAGCTCAATGGACGGAAAGCAAAGCGTATAAGAAAGGGCAGGAAAAGGCAGTTTGGCTAGCGTGCCTATCACAGCAGGTAGCAAAAATGCAGAGACAGGTAGATAGACTGGAAGAGCAACTGAGAGAAGCTAGGGCCAGCGCTGAAGAAAGCGCTAGAGAAGGGGAAGGGCTATCTGAGGAATGCAGTAAAGCCAGGCAGTGTATCTTGCAGGCGAGGGAGTCCCACAGAAATGCCCAGGAATTCCTCCAATGCCAGGTGGTAGAGGCAAAGGAGAGGGAATGGAACGCCCAGGAACTCCTGGCTCAGAGTACACAGAAGTGCAGGGAGCTGGAGGGAAAGTTCCAGGATATACAAGCAGCATACAGGGTGGCCCGTAGCGAGCTAGGCGATAGTGATCACGGGCCTTGCCAGGCAAGGATAGCGCAGCTGGAGGAGACTCTGTCCAAGACTAGGGGACGGGTTCACCTGGTAGGACCAGGGGGGTCCCCCGGGGGCAGAGGGCTTCCCTCAGCAGATGATTCCCCAGGGCCAAAGGGGAATAGACCGCCGCCTGAGGCGCCGGGGATAGGTCCGGGTCGGCAGGTGGGGTTCGGGTTGTCCAGGGAGGGACAGGCCCAAGGAGGGGCGGGAGAGCACCCTCAGTTAGCGGCTTCCGCGCCATGTGTAGCACACCACGAGGTGATGGGGTTACCGATCATGGTGGGAGAGCCGGGGGGTAAAGGGGCAACAGCACCGAGTAGGGCAGATGTGCCCGGTACGGCAAAGGAAATATGGTCCCCCGGTAGGGCAGGCAGATAGGGGGCCCATAGAGAGTGATATCATCATTCCCCATGGGGCACATGTGCTGAGGGGGATGGTGGCTCAGGTTTCCAGGTTAACCAGGGCGGGAGACCCGTCATTGCATTTTATGGAGGTGCAGCAGGCAGCCGACATAAATGATTGCGATGAGGTAGAACGGGTAAAGCTGCTACTGATGACCCTAGATTCATACCTATGCAAGGCGGTGACCTCCAGGGAAGGGGGAAGACCTGAAACATGGGTAGCGGCACAGACAGCGGTTCTGGAGGCCATGGGGTTGAATCAGGGTAGTCCTTTCACCAGGGTGGGGGAGACGAAACAGCAGGTAGCTGAATCCCCGGACATGTTCGCAGACAGGCTGTGGGCAGTGTATGAGGGAGCGTGTGGGATGCCTTTAGATAGGCAGAATTTAGATGGGAGAACAGCTCACTGGCTGAAGACTCTGGTGGCGAATTGCCTCCCGCGAGTTAGGGCAAAGGCAGAGCACTGGTTCGACCCAGCTGACCCAAACCTTAACGAGGCGGAGGTGATCAGGAAGCTCACCCTTGCATACCGCAATGGAGAGAGAAGTGAGGAGAAGCCCTTTAAGGGCAAGGTGCACGAAATAGTACCTGCACCCCCCAAAAGGAGGCAGTGGAAACAGGAAGGCAGCCAGACCTCTTCCGAGATGAGGCCGGTGTGCTATGGGTGTGGGAAGCCCGGGCACTACAAGAGGGAGTGCAGAAACCCAAGTAGAGCAGTGGGGGATAGGACCCCGGTAACGGCCAACCCAGCCCCGGAGGTAACAATAGATGTAAGAGATCTAATTACCTATTTGCAGTCAAAGGCGGGAGGATCCGGACAGGTAGCCATGGCAACAGGCCAGGGCACGCCCATATCCGCACCCCCGGCACCTTTATGACTGCCAGCGAAACAGCCCACATTCCTATGCCCATTAGAGTATGGCCCATGTGGGAGACCCTGGGTCAAGATGGAGGTCCAGGATGTGGTCGGGAGTTACCTGCTGGACACAGGTGCTTCCAGTACTATTGTCCACATGAACAACCCCCGTACATCCCCTCCATCTAGTAGGGCACCCTATAGTCCACGAGGCGAGGGAAATCAGAGGGCGGATTGCTTGGCCAGGGAAGGAGCCAGGAGTGGGAAAGCATTAGATCCCCATGAGGAAGGACAGGTAGCTGCATCCAGGGAGCAGCCTCGAGAAAAGGAGAGTGCGGGAGTGGTTTTGGCACCGGACCTGACCATGGTCCAGGCACAAGACCCCATTTTAAAGGCTGCCTCAGCAGCCATTTGCAGGCAGGAGATGATAGAGGGACCGTATGGGGGTAAAAATCAAGAACAGACCCGGGTTGATGTGGAAACTGTAGGGGAGCCAGGCGAGTCCACAGGTAGTCAGCCTGAAGCAGCCGGCTGTGTTCCAGGGCGAGGACTGGAAGCAGCGGAGAAGGAGGCTGACTCCAGCCTTCCGCAGGCAGGTACCGTAGACTGCCTAAAAGAGGCAGAACTAGCAGAAGCAGAGGAAATGGAGGTATCACCTCTGGTGTGGGAACCCCCGGTCAGACGTAGGAGTGACAGGGTCACTAAACCCCCAGTAAGGTGGTCCCCACTCCTAATTAAACCTAGGGCTAGGGCCGGCCACAGGAGGGCCGGGAAGGAGAGTGGCCGAAACAGGGCACTACGGAGTGCGGCTGGAGGGAGCCCAGTCTCCACAGGGAACGTAGGGGTAACTCAAAACCCCGTAGTGCAAAGGGAGGTGAGGGGCAGTCAGGCCCCTCAACAGGAGGAGTTCTGGCCTGCACGGGTGGGCCCACCAGAGGGGTGGCCCCAGCGTGACGGGGACCAGTTATGAGTTGGCCACCCGGAGACGGGTGGCGTTGTATATAGCATTGGTTTGTGTGTAAGTAGATGTAGTTAGCGTAATTAGATAAGGTTTTGTATAGCTACAGGGGAGTACAGGGACAGACAGTACGGGATCAAAGGGATGTGCTGTGGAAAAGTAGACCACAACAGACAAAACAAAACCCCAAATGCCATTTTAGGCAGATAGGTCTGTGGAGGCAAGGAGGTGTTTTGCTTTGTTTTCCAGATAAGTAGCCCCGCCGTATGGATGATGGCAATGATGTGCCTCCGGATGTGCATGGCACGTCGCGGGGACACGGAGGAGTCCATCGTATTTAACTGAAGTGCGGTTACCCGCATGGTGCCCCCGCGAGACGGAATTATTATATCAGGCCCTGTTAAAAGACATGTTCCAGAAATTCCACAACCTGGATTTTGGGGACATAGACATAGAAGAGATGTACCGCGGGGGAGGGGATTTCACTTTGGGGTCCGGTAGGCAAAGACGAGGGGTGGTTAATGACGGGTTTACAGCATTTAACACGGGGACGTCTATTATTAATAGCATGGACAACGTAGAACTGGCCTTGCAGATCAATCAGTTGAAGGGCCCGTTAAGAAAGGTTCTGGGGGAGGAAAATGCGGTGGTAGGATCGGGACTACACGAAGAGGTGGCAATGACTCTACATCTAAAAGAAATCATAGCACAATTGGAGACACATGCAAAAACGATAAACGCTTTGATTAAAGAGGACCGGAATGCGTCCGATCAGGCTGCACAGAATGAGGTGTGTGGGCTGTATGGTGCGTGGTTGTTGGGGGAGGGGAGGAGCAACCTGGAAGACCTGAGGCAAGGTCGGGTCCCCTCCTGGATAAGCAACCAGCACCTAGCAGCGCTACACCCTTATAACAGCACTTTGAGTCCTTGTCAGCTTCGTGTGGCCTCCGAGGCCTACCCGGTACCGGTGGATTGCGGAAAATCCAATCACACCATAATGGGAGTGGTCGTAAGAATCCCGGTGATGGGAACCTCGGCACGACTAGCTCCTCTGTACCGAGTGGAGAACGTGGGAGTTGTTCGTGGGGGGGTGCATATTCGCTACGGGAAGGTCCCGCCCTATGTCATAGTGAGGGAGCAAGCTGTGACAGGCATTGACCTTTTGGGTTGTCGGAGCCGGGGAGCACAGGTAATCCTGTGTCCCCAGCACATGGGCGCTGAGGCTAGGCCTCAGTGTGGGTTCAGGACTGTTGGGGCACAGCCTATAAACTGCACCATGGAGGCGATGGCGGCAGACCATGTCCCTCCACAGGTGGCGTATATAGGCAGTGGGACGTACTGTGTCACCACAAGTGCCCAGCGGTATCAGCACGGATCACAGCTGTGGTGCCCGATACCGCACAGCAGCTTCTGCTTTAAACCCAGGGCAGAAGTCCATGTGGCACAGCAGCGAATATTACCCATCCCGGAACCTTCTTCGGTTCACCTCTCGGTACGAGAAAATGTAACTGACTTATTTAATTATGTTGCCCATTTTGGGTATGATATTCCCCCAGTGAATGAAAAATTAAAAGAGTTGCTGGTGGCGATCGAGTTGTCGCACAAACACTTCTTCTCCCTGGAACAAAAGACTCTGGATATCGCCAGGGATATCGAAGAGATCAAGTCTCCAAGTTGGTGGGACCTGGAGTCCTGGATCATAGTACCAGCATGGGTCCGCATCGTGTCCCATGTTCTGATCATCTGCCAGATGATAATTGTGGTGTATTTGCTATGCATTAATTGCAAATTTAAAAGGCGGAGGAGGATGGCCAAATTACAACGGCTGGTAAATCGAGCCGCCCGACGTCACCGTAACAACACCCCATCACTGTAAAAATGTCTGTACTCTAGTGCAATAGTTTTTGTACATAAGTTGTAATCCCTGCATTTTCAGTGAATGGTCGTGAGGGTACTGTATGGTTTGTGGGATTGATGTAAAGTAAAATGTGTATAGTGTAAGTTAATGTGCTTCGAGGGCCTAGTTTAGCGATTAAGGGGGCTTTCGGGGTACATAATTTCACCTTCTCACCAGGAGTGTTTAAAGCTCTTGAGGCTGGAGGATTGCCCACTAACTTTGTCAATCGACACGGTCCGTGCAAGCCTGGACGTGTCGTAGGGGCATGTAAGTTATTTGGGCAAATCCTCCAAAATTATGAAAGAAATTGGATAAGGACATGGATATTTTAAAAGACAAATTTGCTGGCTGCAACGGAAACCCCCCCCCCCCAATCCACATCAAGAATCAAACCCGTCTGGCCTGTGGACTTGGACATCACACAACGGTGTGAACAGGAAAGGCTGAGACGGAGATAACGAGATTCTCTTGGATACACAAAGGAAGGAACCAAGCCTCAGCAGACGGTGGTAAACAGGCCAGCACAAGCACCATCACCATCGGGGATGATAACGATCAGGCTGAGGGATCATGACATCAGCAAACCCCTTATCATCGGAAGCCTATTGTTCATGCCAGATCGAAACTGGGAAACATCAAAAGAACCCCTTTTATCCAGAGGACCACCTGGGGGTTTCAAAGGAAGCTCAGGTATAAAAGTCGAAGTTAAGCCAGAACTCTCTCTCTTCCTGCTCTTCCTGCTCTGCTGGACAGCTCGTGGGCCTGCATCGACTTAGCTGTGAGTATCCTGGTGACCTGGTGAAAATTCCCGAAATAGGATAGAGGTCGAGGGGGAGTAAACTTGTGTTAAAGTAAGTTTCACGACGTGCCCGTTAGTTTTCCGTTCATAGTCTTAGTTTAAAGCATAAGTTTAGCCACGAATTATGTAGTGTTGGTGAGATTCGATTTCTCATTGTTTAATAAAGCCTGTAATTTAGACTTGCTTTGAGTCCATCTTGGTTTCTGTTTTCTCTCATCAGCACACTCTGGTCAATTCAACCTTTTTATCATATCCCACCATAATTCCGAGGTCTAAAACCTAGGGGAATCCTTTTTGTGGAGTAAAGGGAAACGCAAAACCCCTACAACAGGCTAAACCTGTCATTTCCAGTGACAACCCGTTTACTGTAAACTGTAAGACATTTATGTTAGTATTAAAGCCTTGGGCATTGCTAGATACAAATACGTAATTTTCACTGTGGTCCTGTAGACGCCACAGTGGGGCAGCGGCAGAGTTGGTGCCTTAAAGCCACGGAGACTCGGGTTCAATCTTGACTAGGGACGCTATCTATCTATACAGAGTTTGTACTTTCTTCCTGTGACCATGTGGGTTTTCTCCGGGTGCTCCGGTTTCCTCCCACATTCCAAAGACGTGCAGGCTCGTAGGTTAACTGCTTCTGTAAATTGTTCCGAGTGTGTAAGATAGAACTAGTGTACGGGTGATCACTGCTCAGCGCGGACTCGTTTCCATGTTACATCTCTAAAATTAAAACAACGTCACCTCCAATAGGATATACTTGTCCTTTAAAATGTAAGACTTTTACGTTAACATTGAAACATTGGGCCTTGCTGGATCCAAATAGTTTGTACCGTTTTTTATCCTATAAATGATTGCAGATTGCAAACGTGTACAGAGCAGACAACTTTCTTGTAGAGACGGAACAGAAGCTCTGCTTTCCAGATGAGGCGACAGCTGATTTTTTTTGTCGAGTCAGTCCTGACAGCAGGGTGCCTGAAGAAAAAAATACGCACATTATGGCTTGTGAAGACGCAATGAATCAAGATGAAAAGATGAACAGGCTTTTTTTGTAACAAGACTGCACAATTAGCCAGTCTAAAGAAATCAGCAATCCTTACAAAGAAAGGATTGTTGATTTCTTAGATTTAATATTGTGCAGCAACGTGTAGTAAATGAGGAACGCACAGGGGCGTGGCGTAGAACCTATTATTTTACACCAAGATCTCAAGTGGTCTGGAAGGGGCCAATATTTGAGCCATATCAAAAATCAATTGAAATCAAATTCGAGTTGCAAAATCTTTGGGCGGGGGGTTGGGGGGGGAGGGGGGGAGGGTGGGTGGTTTCATGCTGAGGCATGATTTGCATTATGGCTAATTCCTGGGCAAAGTAATCTAATGGTGCCACCTACTTTCCAGGTAAAGTATACTCCAAGTACTGACTAGACCCACCAATGCCTCAGAAGATATTATCCATTTCTAGTGTGGTACTAATTGTCAACAATAACAAAATTGTGAATTAAAAATATCGTCAATGAAGAACCACCAGGGCTTAATATGTTACATCAAGGAATGATTGAAATTTTTTTTTCAGAACTGAAGAACTCAACTTAGTTTCATTATTAGTTTGGGTATCACGGGTTTCAAGATGGTAACCTATATGCATGGATGCCTTTGTCGTACAAATTACACTAATGACCATATTAGAATGGTTGAATGATGTTCTAATGTATCAAAGTGTATAGATGAGACAAACAATGAGGACTGCATTGTGGCTCAGCGAAGAGCTGCTGCCTTATAGAGCCAAAGACCTGGGTTCGATCCTGACTATGGGTGCTATCTGTATAGAGTTTGCATGTACCCCTGTGACTGCGTGGGTTTTCTCCGGGTACTTCCCTTTCCTTCCGCATTCCGAATTGGCTTCTGCAAATTGTCCCTAGTGTGTAGGATAGAACTAGTGTAGGGGTGATCAGCGAGGACTCAGTGGAACGAAGGGTCCGTTTCCATGCTGTATGTCAAAACTAAACTAAACCGAACTAAACAGCTGGGCCGATCAAACAGACCCCTCATGTTGTCATGATTTGCCTAATCAAATGAGATCAAAGGCCCGTTGGCCAAAGGAAACCGGACCTTCAGTCAAACTTGAGCCGAAGGTTCTGTTTCCATGCTGTACGACTCTGTCCTTAACATCACAGATACTGCTGATTTGATCAAGCACTGATAACAGATGACAATCATATGAATAGTGCCTGATGCTAAGCAATGCAGTAGGAATTCAGTCTCTCGCAACAGCAAGCAGCCTATTTACAAGTTTATGTTCCAGGAGCAGGATTAGGCCATTCGGTCCATCATGTTTACTCCACCATTCAATCACAGCTGATCTATCTTTCTCTCACCTCCATTCTTCTGCCTTCTCCCCCTAACCCCTGACACCCTTACTAGCAACCCACCCCTGGCACCCCTCATCTCTATCCCCCATACTACTTCAATAATTAGTGAATGATTTACAATAGTGATTGGAGTAAGATGTAAGTCCTGCAACAAACAACGTGGTGCTTTCTGAAGTCTATATTGTCAAGAGTTTCAGTAGGAAGGATTCTGTTTATAGGCTTCAGGTTTTAGCAGAATTATATATTGGTTACCAATGCCCCCAGAAGGATAATGTAAGAAGGACAAGGAGAGATGATATATAAACTAGCTGCATTGCTAAGCCTTAAACGATGGTGTGGCACAATGAGTACAACAGATATCCAGTATTCTCACAGCTCTGTACTCCAATTCCTCAGGGCTTAACATGTTGCATCAAGGGAAGATTGGAAAAAACAATAACATTTCAGAGCTAATGGCTGAAGAACACAAATTTAGTTTGGGTATCACAGGTTGCAAGACGGCAACCTGTATGCAAACCAAGGATGACCATAGGTAACCAAACCAAAGATAAATTTCTCTCCCATTAGGAATGACTAAAATCCACCAAGACTTCATAATGCCTTCTTTACCCTTCTGGCTTTAATAATCGCTTCAGTTTTATTTCAAGATAATTCAAATATTAATTTAGTTTGAGCTTTATAGATGTAGTATTGAATAAGACGCTTTGGCTAACGGACTCCACACTAACCAGTGATCAACTGTTCACACAAGTTCTATTTTATTCCACTTTCACATCCATTCCCCGCACATTAGTGACGATTTTGCAGAGACCAATGAACCTACAAACTTGCACATCTTTGAGATGTGGGAAGGACACTGGAGCACCCTGAGGAAATCCACACGGTCACAGGGAGAACATGCAAACTCCACAAAATCAGCACCTGATGTAAGGATTGAACCTGGGTCTGTGGTGCCGTGAGGCATCAACTCTACCAGCTGTGCCAATGTGACACTTACTTCCCTAACTTTGATTACTATCCTTTAATTCCTGATGTTGTAAGTATCATGAAGTCCTTAAAATATGTGTTTTCCAAAGCATAGCTTTATAATAGATTTTCTTTAATGTTCCTTCGTCATCAGCGCCCATGAATGTACCTACAAAACACTCCTAGCCTGCATCTACCTCAATGAAAAGTAAAGCCCCATAGGAAGGATTCCTAAACAGTGTGTATTATGATACATCACAAAATCATAAAAATCGTTGCTGGTGAATCTGATTTATGTAGATGTGAAGCTTTCATTCTTAATTCAACCAAGTTACCGTACCGGGAATACAGATTAAACTATTACCAAAGCATTGGAAAATTAATTCAAGGAGCCTCAACAATAAAGAATCTAATCAGAGCGTCTATAGGGATCTTGTGTACATGTAAATCCAAGGAAGTAAATACAGGCAATAGGGACATTTATCGACTTGGGAATTTTATGATTAGGCTTGGCTTTGGTTGCACCAGAAATAACATTATGAAATTCTGATGGTTAAATTGCAATAATAAGATTTTGAAGTTGTACTTTATGAGAACTGTTGCCAAAAAATGTGACCACAACTTTCTAGATATATTAAAATGTGGTTGTCTATGGTAGTCGTACAAAACTCCAACCCCAGAAAAATAGCAAAATTGACAGTAAACAAGTGTTCGACAGTATCTGTGTAGGTTCCACCCAAAACTTTGTGTTAAACTGTGAAGGTCCTTAAAATATATATTTTCCAAAACATAGCTTTATAATAGGTTTTCTTTAATGTCCCTTCATCATCAGCACCCGTGAATGTACCTACAAAACACTCCTAGCCTGCATCTATCTCAATGAAAAGTAAAGCCCCGTATATTAGTCTCCTGGTTTATTTGAGCACAGCAATTGCAGCCCTTAGAAACACCCCATCCATCCATGGCAGGCAGACAGCAGCAACACTGAGCATGGAGAGAGTGCCGAGATTCTCTGAGAGAGCCAAGGTGACACTGAAATACTGACAAATGCCAGAGGGGAAAACAGACACAATCTAGTAAACACATTCGTACAATGGCAAAGGTACAGGCGCAGTCCTAACACAAACAGACTGACACACACGTCCGTGCACACACACACACACACACACACACACACACACACACACACACACACCTACAGCATACAAAAAATAGATCTATAGATTTATATACAAATATTAAAAGGTTAATCGTTTCATTATCTGCATTTTGATATGGGTGCAATGGGCCAACACAGTAGCACAGCGGTAGAGTTGCAGCCTTATAGCGCCAGAGACCCGGGTTCAATCCCGACTAGGGGTGCTGTCTGTACAGAGTTTGTGTATTCTCCCTGTGACCGCGTGCATTATCGCGGGCTGCTCTGGTTTCGTCCCATATTTCAAAGATGTGCAGGTTTGTAAGTTAATTGGCTTGGGTAAGTTGTAAAATGATTCCTAGTGTGTGTGAGCTACTGTATGGGGTGATCAATGGTTGGCGTGGACTCGGTGAGCCAAAGGGACTGTTTCTGCACTGTATCTCTAATGTCTAAAGAATTTCCAGGAATAACAAGGATGCCACTTGGATGGGAGTATTCCTCATGTACGGGGTATCTTCAGGCAAGAGAGAAGTTCCTCCTCCTGCTGGATCTCTGAGGAACTGATTTTAAAACATTAATTTAATACTTTGAACACAACTAAATGAAAACACATGGGAGAGAAATGTGCAGTGTCACATGAGCTTTTTGATACTGGCTTGCAAAGTGTCATGTTGTGAAACAAATGGCCTTTAAATGTAGAACACAATAGGTTCTGCTTCCTATTTTATTGTTGCGGTCAAGAGACAGTCAGTTTTTGGACAAGACATTTAATTTCTATTTGTAACGTTCTAACATGTATTGTACAATGACTGGCATCATTAGGTGTGTCTATGGTACTGATAACATTGATCCTGACCAGATGGGCCTGGTCCAGTTTCACAGTAGCAGTTTCATCCAGGAATAATGGCAACACAATTGACTCCAGTTTGGACTGCATGTTGCTGAAAGCTCCAGCCGCAAGCCATCCAATGTTTTAATATTTATTATTGCACCCTTCGCCCAAATGTCAGAGTAAGAATGTCTACAATAAGAAATTGGGTGTTATGCTGTATTCCTTCACTATATATTTGATGTAATGAAGTTGTTTGATGTTGAATGAATGATGACGTCCACCATCTTACACCCTCTTGTCCACCCCGAAAACGTCAGGGGTGGCACGGTGGCGCAGCGGAAGACAATAGACAGTAGGTGCAGGAGTAGGCCATTCAGCACTTCGAGCCAGCACCGCTATTCAATGTGACCATGGCTATCATCCCCAATCAGTACCCCGTTCCTGCCTTCTCCCCATATCCCCTGACTTCGCTATCTTTAAGAGCCCTGTCGAGCTCTCTCTTGAAAGTATCCAGAGAACCGGCCTCCAGAGAATTCCACACTCACAACTCTGAGAAAAAGTGTTTCCTCGTCTCTGTTCTAAATGGCTTACCACTTATCCTTAAGGGATATTGAGTTGCTGCCTTAAAATGGCAGAGATCCGGGTTCAATCCTGACTACGGGTGTTGTCTGTCTGGAATTTGTACATTCTCCCTGTGAATTTGTGGGCTTTCTCCGGGTGCTCCAGTTTCCTCCCACACTCCAAAGACGTACAGGTTTGTAGGTTAATTGGCTTTGGTAAAATTGTAAATCGTTCCTAGTGTGTAGGTTAGTGCTAGTGTACGGGGTGATCACTAGTTGGTGCGGACTCCTCTTCTTGCGAATGAAACATAAACCAAGCCGGGTGTTGAGCAGTCAGATTGTTGTCTCTGCGTCAATGTCTGCCAGGCCCTGAGCTCCATTTGGTGGGTGGTAGAGCGGGCACCCAGCAATGACATTGTTGGCTGTCTGTTGTTCTGCTCCGCATTCACAGGCTGGGCTCTGGCGGAGCCCCCATCTCTACATGCTGACATTGAAACGCCCAACTCCAGTACAAAGTCTGTGGAGCTTCACCCGTGCTCCTCTGGTGCAGACTCATTGAGCTGAAGGGCCTGAGTCTGCACCGTATCTCTAAAGTAAAGTCTAATGCTCTTCTGTTCCTCTTCCTAACTTAGGAAGCTAAGAATCCCCTTCACTTGATGTCAGTGAATTCAGCCTAATTTAGGAGACAAGATTGGAGTGGAATGGATTGGTAAATGCCAGAGATGCACTCAAAATGGTCCTTATTCTGCCAGCCTCATGCAAATAAGCTGATCTTGTGCTAACCAGACAAACTCCAAGATCCACAATTAAAAGATCTTTTGTTCAAATGAAATTCAGCCACTTGTAATTTATGCCAAAAGCTGTTTTGGGTTGTATAGCCAGCCATTGAAAAGCATTTCTGTTGTGACATTCTGTTTTCATAAATATAGAAACATAATGAGAGGGGTAAAAAAACAGTAATAAATGTACTGAAAATAATTCCACAATATCAGTGCATTGTGCGTCATATGACATGACTTCATATTGAATAAGCTGATTGATGCGAAGAAAATGTCTGTGAACACAGATACTGTATTATCCAATCGACAAATATCCTGCTTCATAATAGCATTATCTCAATAATCAACTTGCAATCACTGTTTTAGGGAGATAAATAATATCAATACAACTTTTTCCTAATCTTCATCTGTGAGGTTTATCTTGAAGCTAATATTGCTGTTCATGTCATGACAAGCATCACTTAATACCAGAAGATATGTCAGACGGTCGCACATTTTCCCAGAGTGGAAATATCAACGACTAGAGGACATACAGTAGCTTTAAGGTGAGAGGGGCACATTTTAAAGGAGAAAATGAGTAAAGAAGTTGGGACAAATCAGGCAAAACATTTTCTAAATTGGCTAAGAAGGAACTGCAGATACTGGAAAATCGAAGGTAGACAAAAATGCTGGAGAAACTCAGCGGGTGAGGCAGCATCTATGGAGCAAAGGAAATAGGCAATGTTTCGGGTCGAAACCCTTCTTCAGACTGATGTGAAGGTGGGGGGGGGGGGGGGGGGGGGGGAGGGAAGAAGAAAGGAAGAGGAGGAGCCAGTAGGCTGAGGGAGAGATGAGAAGGGGAGGAGAAAGTAGGGATTACCTGAAATTGGAGAAGTCATTGTTCATACTGCTGGGGTGCAAACTGCCCAAGCAAAATATGAGGTGCTGCTCCTCCAATTTACGGTGGTCCTCACTCTGGCCATGGAGGAGGCCCAGGAGATAAAAGTCGGATTTGGAATGGGAGGAGGAGTTGAAGTGCTGAGCCACTGGGAGATCAGGTTGGTTATTACGAACTGAGCGGAGGTGTTGGGCGAAGCGATCGTCAAGCCTACGCTTGGTCTCACCTCTGTAGAGCAGTTGACATCTAGAGCAGTGGATGTAATAGATGAGGTTGGAGGAGGTGCAGGTGAAACTCTGCCACACCTGGAAAGACTGCTTGGGTCTTTGAATGGAGTCAAGGGGGGAAGTAAAACGACAAGTGTAGCTTTTCTTGCGGTTGCAAGGGAAAGTGCCCGGAGAAGGGGTGGTTCGGGAGGGAAAGGACGAATTGACCAGGAAGTTACGGAGGGAGCGATCTCTGCGGAAATCAGACGGGGAGGAGATGGGAAGATGTGGCGAGTGGTGGGATCACGTTGGAGGTGGCAAAGATGTCTGAGGATTATTTGTTGTATGTGACGGCTGGTAGGGTGGAAGGTGAAGACAAGGGGGATCTGCTCTTGCTTCGAGTGGGGGGATGGGGAGTGAGAGCAGTCACGGGGTATAGAAGAGACCCTGGTGAGAGCCTCATCTATAGTAGAAGTGGGGAACCCCTGTTCCCTGAAGAATGAGGACATCTCCGATGCCCTGGTATGGAACACCCCATCCAGGGTGTAGATGCGGCGTAGACGGAGGAATTGGGAGTAGGTTCTTCTCCATTTCCCAGGATGAGGTGTTGCACACCAGGGCATCGGAGATGTCCTCATTCTTTAGGGAATGGGGGCTGCCCTCTTCTACTATAGATGAGGCTCTCACCAGGGTCTCTTCTATACCCTGTGACTCTGCTCTCACTCCCCATTCCCCCACTCATAACAATGGCAGCGTCCCCCCTGTCCTCACCTTCCATCCTACCAGCTGTCACATACAACAAATAATACTCCGACATTTTCGCCACCTGCAACGTGATCCTGCCACTTGCCACATCTTCCCATCTCCTCCCCTGTCTGCTTTCCGCAGAGACTGCTTCGCCGAACACCTCCGCACGGTTCGCAATAACCAACGCCAGAGGTGGTGGTAGAAGCAAACATGTTAGTGGCATCAAGAGCCTTATGGGCCTGTTCCCCTTAGGTGATTTTTCAGGCAACTGCCGGCGACTGTCAAGTTTCCAGCAGTCGCCTGAAAAACCGGCAACTGGAATGGCGACTGTCAGAGTGGAACACACACAAACACATCAGAGGCGGGGGACAGGGCAAGCGGGGGGAACGCTGTCTGAAATTCACACGGTGCAAAACACACACCGCGATGAACAGGAAGATTAGCGCTGTAATTAAGACGGCTAAAGCACGGTAAGTTCTTTAAAAGGGAGAGGGGGGAGAAGGAGGGAGAAGGAGGGAGAAGGAATGGAGACAACTTTTAATAAGCCAGACAACTTTTAAGAAGCTAGAGATACACGGCTGTGACGCTCGGCGGACATTTAACATTATCGGTCTGTTATCCTTGGTTCTGAAAACTACTGCTTACGTTTATTTTCAGCAATGAGCCAATGAAATTCACCGGTCAGCATCGGCTACAACCTACAAGAACCTACGATAGCCTTCAACCTCCTGCCAACCCACTAGGACCTCCTGGCGACCCACCTATGGCACGAGAATTCTCGCTACTCTCCATGGCGGCTTCATTCTAGTGGCCGCTAATTTTTCAACATGTTGAAAAATTCACGGCGACCATAATGAGGTCGTGACTAGTTCCCAGAATGGGGGAACTCCTCACGACCATGGAGGCGACTCCCCGGCAACCACCCGCGAACATGTGGCGACCATGTGGCGACTGCATAGTCTCCTGCAGTCACCAAAAAAGTCGCCTAAGTGGGACAGGCCCATTATACTGTATATTGTTGCATAAATACGCAGAGAATGGAATGATATATGGATCATGTGCAGACAGATGTGATTAGTTTAATTTGGCATTGTGTTCAATATAGACATCATGAGTCATTCTGTATTGTTCTATGTTCAAGAATTGGGTCTATATTTTTTAAAATCTGAAGGCCTTCATATTTACTCAATACATAAGCGCCTTGAGTATTAGAAAGGCGCTATATAAATCCCATCCATTATTATTATTATTATTGTGCCATTTTGAAAAATCATTATTTGTTTATGGCAATTGTTTGGATCAATGAATAATACAGGCCTTCAGTACACTGAGGAATTCATGATAGCTTTTTAAAATTTAATGCTTGAATTACAGGTTACAAATGCTGCTTTGATCATGTTCAATACAAAGAAAGGTGAAATTATATTGACCACAATAGGGAACAAATTAAATTAAAAAAACAACAAATCATTCCCTGACAAAAATGTCCTCTTTGACACAAATTGGTTTCTCGATCGCCTGTTTTCCCCAAGTATGTGAAAAAAAATGGCAATAAACGCCAAATTAATGAAAGCAGAAATTTAAAATCACTTGGAATGTTTTGGGAGGAAAGACGAGAGATAATAACAGGGGAAATACTGAATGAATAAAACCTCACAAGCGGACAGGAAAACTTGGGTTAAGAATCTCACGGGAATCCCTCCTCGGCTCACAGGTTCTGACTCAGTGCTCCTGACAGCATTAGCAGCTTTCACAAAGGAGCTACTGGTGCTGGATTATGCATGCGTGATATATTTAAATTAGGGCACTGGTAGCAGTTTTTTTAGTTTCACATTCGCTGCCAGAACTCACAGCCAGCTTCAAATTCACCATTAAAACCTAGATTTTACTTTCCGAATGATCCAGCCAAATGTTTTTTTTATGTCTTAGCTGTAAACTTACAGGTCTCAGGAAGGGTAGGCTACTCCAGACTACAAATAAGCGGGCAAGCATATCTGCATCTGACGCATCTTCCTCATAATAAGTTAAGAGTCAAGAGAGTTTTATTGTCAGGTGTCCCAGATAGAACAATGAAATTCTTACTTGCTGCTGCACAAAAGAATATGTACACATAGTACACTGTAAACAATATGATAAACAAGAGAGGGAAAAAAATGAGGACAATTGAATTTACAGGCACACAGATGCATCTTCAGACCTATGCTGTCTGCTGTAAGAGTGCCTAAAGACAGCTGGGTGGATGTTTAAGGTCACCCTTTCATTCAATTGCAATGTCTCTGCTTCCTTCCAGGCTAATTAAATGGGTTGCAGCAAGCGATGGATTTTAGGCCAGTCCATCGCAGGCACACCCCTCCCCACCATCAAAAGCATCTACATCAGGTGCAGCCTCAAGAAGCCAAACTCTGTCAACAAGGATGGCCATCATCCAGGCCGTGCCCTCTTCTCACTGCTACCGTCAGGCAGGAGGTACAGAAGCCTGAAGTCCCGTTCAAAAACAGCTACTTTCCTGCAATTAAGTTCTTGAAACGAGCTGCAAACCCTAATCCTACTTCTGCAATTCAAACAGGACAGGTGACCTACCGTCGACCTCTTTGATGACCCTCAGACTATCATGAATCGGACTTTACTGGACTTTATCTTGCACTAAACATCTTTCTCTTTATCCTGTGTACACAGGGGATGGCTCGATTGTAATCATGTATAGTCTTTCCGCTGGCAGGTTAGCACGCAACAAAAAGCTTTTCACTGAAAGTTGGTACACGTGACAATAAACTAAACTGAACTAAACCTCTTGTACCATCATGGACTTGTTTTCTAATTGCGTTTTGCACTAATGTTTGTTTTTTTGTTTGCAGACTTTCTTGTCAATGGTTTGTAGAATTTATGTGTAATATATATGTAATTGATATATTTTTTGCGATGTCCAAGTCTATGTGATTCTGATGGCACTGTAAACAAGATTTTTTATTATATCTAGATGTACTTTTGCATATGACAAATCATTTGACTTGACTTGGGCTCGACGATGTCTGGAGTAATGGCCAATTTGATCTTCACAAGTAAGGCAGTAAAATGGCTGATAAATTCTTCAACATGTCACATGAAAAGGAACAACAGAATGTCACTGACGACCAATTTTTACCTGCGTAACATTCAGAAAAGGCAGTGAGTAATCGCAAAGCAGCAAAGGTCCCTAAACAGACAACAGCATCTAGGTGACCCTTAATGTTGAAATATGAAGAGCAATGCTTTTGCCTTTTGCCCCAGGTGCTGACATAATTGAAACAGGAATTGGATACAAGCATCCTGCAAAGATAATGGGTCACAAAGTGCTGGATTAAATCAGCAGGTCAGGTAGCATCTCCGGGGGACATGGATAGGTTGATGTTTCGGCTCGAGATGCTTTTTCATACTGCGTGAGGGTGAGTAGAGAAGTCAAGGCGGTTAATGTCACACCAACAGTTGGAAATAAAAAGGTCCAGAGAGTGTAGAAGACGGCAGAGAGGGTACAAAACGAGGGGAGGATGTTGGAGATGGGGAAAGGGGTCAACACTGGGAAGCAAGGATTCCCTTCTCATAAGAAAAGGCCCAGAGCAGAGGTGATGGAAGAAGAGTGTATGATGGCGGGCCAGGAAATCATTGAGATGGGGGGGCAGAGGGGTACAAAGGTAAGACCTCTGTTGAGGACTGACTGTTCTGCATCCAGAAGAGGTCAGGGGGATGGTGAAAACACAACTAGCACAAGGGCTGAGGTCAGGGGGAGCAGAGGAGTGGAGGGAGGCTCGGGGGGGGTAGTGTGGGGTGGGGAGCGGGGATGATGGGGGCTGAGAGTGGAGGGGGTAGTAGCGGTAGTGTAAGGATGGGGGTTAGGAGAAGCAGCATAATAAAGGGTCATCCATTGACACCTGGAAAATGAGGAGAAAAATAGAATCTTTACGATAATTGAATTGAATTGAATTGAATTGAATTGAATAAGGAATAAATATTCTGTTCAGGATATCAAAATATGAATACATCTTTTTGCAGACCACATTTATAAAGGATATGAATCGTAAATTAAAAACAGGCTGCTCTGCGTGAACCCTCTCCCCTTTATTATTTAACCCTATAAAATATATCATTCCATGCCTTTTTTCCTCTGTGCTTATCTCTCATCTATGCTTCATGGCTCAACTGCGCTTTGTACTAACGCACATAAAATCTAGCATATTTTCAGCATGTTAGTACCAAAAGTAGGTTGTTTGATGGAAAAGGAATGTGAGGAAAGTGGGATGTTTTTAAAAGTGTGCTGACAAGAGTTCAGGACATGCCCATTCCATTTGGAGTGAAAGGCAAGGCAGGTAATCGTAATGAAGTGTGGATGACGAGGGAAAGTGAGGCTTCGGTCAAGAGTAAGAAGAAGGCATGGAAAAGGTTTGGGCAGCTGGGATCAAGTTTATCCCTGGAGGAGTTTCGGGAACTAAGGAGCAAGTTCCACCTTTCCTTGGCTATCGGAGCCGGTTCTGATTTGTTCTGAACTTTTTCATAACTCTACTTTCCCTCTCCCCTGACTTAGTTCGAAGAAGGGTCTCGACCTGAAAGGTCGCCTATTCCTTTTCTCCAGTGATGCTGCTTGACCCGTTGAGTTACTCCAGCATTTTGTGTCTCTCTTCAGTGTAAACCAGCATCTTCAGTTCCTTCTACACACATTTATTTTCCGAGCAGTTTCTGGGCCCTATTTTCTTTCAATCGAAGAACATTACAGTTATCTATGGTAACTTTCCCACTATATACTCTGACAATTTATTAATGTCACCCTGGATTTTGTTACTCTATATTAAATATTAAGTTAGTGCCCTTCACTTTAAAATGTTACTTTGTTGTCCCAATCACTGAAATACCTCAGAGCTGCAGGCAACATCACTTCAGCAGTGTGCAGACTGGAGTTCACAATAAGCAGATAACAAGAGTTGAAGACTTCCATCCGTATAGTATCTGTATAGTCTGAAGAAGGGTCTCAACCTGAATCGTCACCTATTCCTTCTATCCAGAGATGCTGCCTGTCCCGCTGAGTTACTCCAGCATTTTGTGTCTATCTTCAGTGTAAATCAACATCTGCAGTTCCTTTCTACACATTCCATCAGTATAGTATCTTTTTTGGCATAAATTTGTTCCATTGCCCATTGTAATAAAACTATCACTTCCATTGTAATCTAAAGTCACCAAAATCTACACAGTAATTAGCACATAGAGCACATCAGAATTTTAATTAGCGTTATTTGTTAATGATTCTGGGGCAACTCATATTGGTGCCATGATTAATAATTGCCTTAGCCATCCCAATGTTTGAAAAAAACACTGTTTGCAATCTCTTTTACAAGGCAGCTGGCATATAATAGTTATAATTCTGGCCATTGCAGTTGGCAGGCAAGCAGAAAGAGAAAGTAATTTAGATTAAATTGTTGGAAATGGTCACAGATCCTATCTGACGTTTTCTTTTAAGTTCAAGAGCTTTTATGATTCACTCACAGTAAATGCATTTGCATTGAATTGATAGCTTTGACCTAATTTAGTTTAAACCATTCGTTAATATCATCAGCCTAGTTGTCAATGAAGTGACATAAGAATGTTGATTGATTATGAATCCCTTAGTGCATCATCAGTGGGGATAGTAATTAAAAACCTCTATCTACCCATGGTGGAAATTAAAAATTGCAACGAACATCTTAAAACCACGATATGACATGATAATTTAATATTTCTGTCGTATTTTCAAGATAATTGTCTTCCATTATTTACAAAAATGGTATCAGATGATCTAACAAGCAGAAATCAAACTAAAGCTCGTGCTAATCTACATTTTTTCCTGAGATACCCGTCACTATTTTTGGTTAGTGCAGCAGAAATGAAAAAAAAATCTATTCATATTGGTTATCCAAAAGATTTTGCTCAGATCATGTCACGAATTAAATAAATTCCAACCCATTTTTAAAAGTAGTCAACCAGCACAACTGTGCATTTAACATTTGAACACAATTACAAGATCACGAGGATTATTTAACATTGAGGTGTGATGGGATTTTATCTCGCAGTGGATGATGACTCTCCGGGATTTACAAGTCTGGTGGAAGCAACATCACTGGAGGTATTTAAAGAGATGTTTGATATTTTTTGAAAGTTAAGAGAATTTCCAGCTCTGGGGAAATGGAACAGAAGAGGAGTTAGGTCTGGGTCAGATCCGCTATGATCATGGGTGGCACAGTGACACAGTGGTAGAGTTTCTGCCTCATTGTGCCAGAGACCCGAGTTTGACTCTGGCTACCGTTGCTGACTGTACTGAGTTGGTACATTCTCCCCATGACTGCATGTATTTTCTCTGGGTGCTCCAGTTTCCTCCCACATTGCAAAGACGTGCAGGTTTGTAGGTTAGTTGGCTTCTGCCCCCAGAGTGTAGGATAGTGCTAGTGTACAGGGATCGCTGGTCGGCAGAGACTCGGTGAGCCAAAGAGCCTATTTCCACGCTGGATCTCTAAAGTCTAAAGTTACAGGCCTGGCATTCAGTCATGTGAATATTCACAAGCTGAAATTCAAACATGACTCATTGTGTAAATAAAATAATCATCTTGGATAGCAGAATATATTAAACTTAGTACTAATAAATACATCACAAGCAAAGTGAGAACAATTTTCCCAACATACACAACATTATCTAATATTCAACTCTATTTTATGCAGAATAATTTTTCAGTTACAGAACTAGATTATCTTTGTTGTGCATTTTGCAGGATTTGCTTAAAGAATGCTTGATCAAATTTTGATTAGATCTTCACATAACAAGTTAATATAAGTACTGAAGGATTTTATGGTGAAAAACAAAGTCTTTATCCACTAGCAATGTCAGAAACTATTTATGTCCACTAGCAGATTCTGTCATGCAAAAAACACGGAAATAGAAAAGAAATGCCATGTGCCGTGAATCTGCTTTATTATAAAACCAATTCTGGACTTGCCCATAGGGCAAGTGTGAACAGCTGTTCACCTTGTATCCTACCATCTGAGTAGCACAGTAAAGGAAATAGCTAAAATAAGTAGCGTAAATATTTAATATTATTTCCCAGCCATTAAACAGTGGAACTGCAACCTGTTCACGCCTTTCAGAAGCAACAGGGTTTGCTGGTGATATCCGTGAGCTTTCTGTGACAGAGAATGGTTTTGAATTCAAGGGGAATGACATTCTACTGAGTCACGTGGGAGGTGAACTTCACAGGATCTGACATTTCGGCTTGGAAGGCTGCCTGGATGCAAAGATTCTAAAGATGCTTTCAAAGCCAGTATTATTCTCATTTTCTGGATGTACATGCTCTGGTGAAAACACCTTACTGAAAATAACTGGGGAAGGATAGTTTATATGGAATGAGCTGCCAGAGGAGGTAGTTGAGGCAGGGACTATCGCAATGTTTAAGAAGCAATTGGATAGGTCCATTCAGGAGCGGATCTACTATGAAACAAATGAAGCTTAAGCTCCAGGGCCCCTAATCCCAAAGGGGCCCCAGAAGCGACTTTAGTCAAGATATTCTTTTGAATTAAATCGGAATTCCGATTTTTTTGTTCCTAGAAATGGACCTGATTTTTCACCTCGACTAAACCCCTCGCCTCGACTAAACTTCACTTTACACTTAAACCTCAACTCACTAAACCTTGCCTCGACTAAACCTCCCACCTCACACATAATCCCCGCCTCGACTAATCGCCGTCTCTCTCCTGCTCCCGCGGGGAGGGGCTGCTGCAGCCACGGGCGAGGGCTCAGGCTTGACCATTATAAGAGACCATTTATTAAAACATATAAGATCATTAAGGGTTTTTTACACACTAGAGGCAGGAAACATGTTTACAAAGCTGGGAGAGTCCAGAACTAGGGACCACAGTTTAAGAATAAGGGGAAGCCATTTAGAACGGAGATGAGGAAATACTTTTTCACACAGAGAGTTGTGAATTTGTGGAATTTTCTGCCTCAGAAGACAGTGGAGGCCAATTCTCTGGAGACTTTCAAGAGAGAGATAGACAGAGCTCTTAAAGATTGCAGAGTCAACGGAAATGGGGAGAAGGCAGGAATGGGGTACTGATTGTGGATGATCAGCCATGATCATAGTGAATGGCGATGCTGGTTCGAAGAGCTGAATGGCATTCTCCTGCACCTATTGTCTATTATCTATTTCATGAAATATATATATTTTTGGGGGTTATTTTACTGCTTATGTGTTCGAAAAATTCTAAGCTTCTGTTATGTAAACTACCAACAGAAAGCTTGAGAATCACTTTCAATTTATTGAAAATGCAGGAGCATCAGGGGGCCTTGCCCCGTCGAGGGCCTAGCCAGCCTCCTGGACCCCTGGCCAATACTTCCTACGTTTTTTCTAGAGGTGAATATCATGCTTAGTCCACATTGCTTAAAAATGTTGGGTCTATTGTATGAGAAAGGTTTTTTAAAAATAATAATAATATAATGTAATTCAATACAAAATAATAGTTAATATAAAAATTAAAAGGTTAGTAAAGTATCATGTAGGCTAGCTGTAAACGAAAAAACTTTCAAATTAAGGATGTTTCATTCTAAATATATTTAATATAAAATAAATATAAATAATTTAAAACACTATTAACATTTCTGACAGAAATTAAAATTTGTGGTGATCTGTCATGGAACGACCCCATTGAAGAAAATAACAGTGGGTACCCAGACCTCGTTGCTGGTTGCGAAGGGGCCCTCGTAACAGTTCACGCTTCAGGGTCCCAAAAATATAGGTCCGCCACTGGGTACATGGATAAGACAGGTTTAGAGGAATATGGGCCAAATGCAGGCAGGTGGGACTAGTGTAGATGAGACATGTAGGCCGGTGTGGGCATGTTGGTCTGAAGGGCCTGTTTCCATGCTGTATTACTCTGACTCTATGACTCTAAATTCTAACATAAGCCTTACCATGGTAGAAATATTGCTATGTGTATCATTTTGAATTGGTACTTTGCTGATGTTTAAAAAGTCAGAATTATGACCAAAACATAACATTTACAAACAAGCAAAGTGATATATCTCCCGTCTAATTGTGTTAGTGACGTTAATTAAACATAAGCTTTACATTGGAATATGAAGAGACTGTTAGCTAAATCCCTAACCTACTGATCTAGGTTTAAATTCCATCTCAACTACTAGAGATTTGTAATTCAAGGAATTTAATGAATCTGGAATTTAAAGAAAAAGCTAATTATTTTTTCTCATTAGAATCCGCCAAGTTTACTCATACCCTTCAATTAAGAAAATCTCACATCCTTACCTGGAGCATAAAAAAATAACTAGAGGAATTCGGCTGGCCGAGCAGCGTCTGTGGAGGCAAAGAGATGGTCAATGTTTCAGGTCGAGATCCTGTATCAGGCAGAGAGTGCAGAGAAAGATAGCCAGTATTAGAGATGAGAGAGAGAGATAGAGGTGAGACATATAGGTGACATCAGGTTAGGTGGGGGAAGGGTGATGGGCAGATCGAGCTGAATTGGGAAGCAGACCGTGCTAGTTTAAGACGGAATCACACCCATAGGTTTTCAGTTTGACACTTGTATCCCTCCTCCCCGCAGCCAGCTCGCACGTGGGTGATAGGTGAAAACAGATAAGTAAAAGCATTGAGGAGATATAGCCAGGTGGGGGAATGAGAGGTAGCTATCTCTACCATGGCTACCGCTGCTACACCATTAATGACCCATTCTCCTCTCGCCAACACTCCCTGTCCTCTTAGACAACCCCTTCACGCCTTTTACCAACTCTTGATCTTTTCTATTTTCAAATGCTGATGGAATCCCAATGGCTTTAACTTCTCCACTCTCCTCATCCCCTCCAAATGTGCAGCACTCCATTCACTTTGTACCAACCCTAACCTTGTCCTTAAACCCACAGGCCAGGGTGGTGCCATTGTGGTCTAACAGACTGAACTCTAACATGTGGAGTGCAGTCTGCAGCTTGTGAACTCTTCCTCATAGCTTCCCTGGACCATGTCCACACCAATGATCACAGTCTCCCAGACCAGTGCAGATGTCATGACATTAGGAGATCCCCCTCAGCCTCTAGCCTGATAGTGCCCCACCCCCACCCTGTTCACTTCAGCCTCTTATCCAAGATCCACAAACAGGACTGTCCTGGTAGATCCATTGTTTCTGCCTTGTCTTGCTCCACCAAACCTATCCCTTCATCCTCAACTCTATCCTGTCTCCCTCTTGCCCAGTTTCTTCCCATCTACATCTAGGACACCTCTCATGCCCTCCACCATTTTGACAATTTCCTGGAACCAATTGCCTCATCTTCAACACAAACGCCTGGACTTAATACGCCTCCAATCCCCATGTCAAGGGGAGACAAGACTCTCCCTGTACTTGAATAAATCTATGTCAACAGGGCGGCATGATGGTGCAGCGGTAGAGTTGCTGCCGTGTAGTGCCAGATCCATGTTCGATCCTTACTACGGGTGCTGTCTGCCCAGAGTTTGTACACGTATGTTCTCCCTGTGTCCTGCGTGGGTTTTCTTCGGGAGGTCCGGTTTCCTCCCACACTCCAAAGACATACAGATTTATAGGCTAATCGGCTTGGTAAAATTTTAAATTGTCCCTTGTGTGTGTATATAGTGTTATGGACCTGTACCACTTGGCGATTTTTTTAGGCAACTGCCGGCGACTGTCATAGTCATAGCAGGTTGCCTAAACAACGGCGACAACCTACGTCATCCTGCCGACAACCAATGACAGCACCCACGTTGGGAGAAGTCAAGCTACGCTCATTGGCATCAAACCCACTGTTGCCAAAATGTTTTCAACATGTTGAAAATTTAGCAGCGACCAGAAAAACGCTACGACTTTTTGAGCGACTAAGAAGACTACTCCCGGCGACCACCGGCGAACATGTGGCGACAAACTAGTCACCTGTAGTTGCCTAAAAAATCGGCTAAGTGGGACAGGCCCATTACTGCGCAGGGATCGTCGGTTGGCATGGACTCGGTGAGCCAAAGGGCGTATCTCTAAACTAAAAACTAATCTAAACTAAACTCAATAGTAAAAGCAAAACTATTTTGTTACATTTCTTGCAGAATAAAATAATTAAATTATGATTTATTTACTTACTCATTTCAATGCATACTTTAGTAGGTGGTAAAATCTGAAACATCCCTTAACTTACCAGACATAAATAATATGAAGATAGTGCACTTTCACTTCAATCCAAAGAGCTACATTTTACTTTGGACAAACAGTGGTTAAAGCTTTGGTTGCATCAGTATTTCAAAGTGAGGACCATACAACAAATAGGAATGGTAGTTACAGAACACAACGTGTTTGTAATAACCATCCACCATCCAGAGAAAAAACATAAAAGAGATCATAAGATCGACCTTTAAAAAAAAAATCCTATTGATTTTTCTTTCATTTAAGTGAATGGATTAATTTAAATCTGATTGGTTGAATTGATTATATTACAGCATACATGATGAAGTAGAAAATCAAACTCAACACACTGATGCAGTTAATACGAATAATAAGGGTAGTAAATTATTTTTAAAGACTACTTAACACTGATAGGTGTTAAATGAGATTTTGACCATGATTTTATCATCTTCCACTGAATTGAGGTCAGAGTTCACTTGTGCAATGTCATGAAGTCTTGTCTTTAGTCAAGTTCGAGACAAAAGCATGTGAGCTGGGGCACTCATTTCTTATAGGCATGATAAGCCATTTCATTGTCTTAAGATGAAGTGCAATAACTTGAAACTTGTTGCACTTAAACGGAGTAATAAAGTTACGACTGTGGTGTCAAATATCATAGTGAAGTGGATGTTCCAGCCAAATAATGAACAAATCTGGGTGGCACTGTGGTGCAGTGGTAGAGCTGCTCCCTCCCAACAATATCAAAGATGCCTGGGTTCAGTCCTGATTACGGGCACTGTCTGTGCGGAGTTTGTACATTCTCCCTGTGACCGCGTGGGTTTTTCTCTGGGTGCTCTGGTTTCCTCCCACATTCCAAAGATGTGCGGGTTTGCAGGTTAATTGGCTTCTGCGAGTTGCCTCAAGTGGGGCAACATAGAACTAGTGAACGGGTGATCGATTGTAGATGTGGGCCATCTTTAAACTCTAATATTCAGATTCAGATTTGGACTGGTTCTGTATAAAAGAACCCATCTCCCCAGACAATTGCTAAATATGGGCCTCCCACCTCAAAAACTTTCAGTTTGACAATTGAATCCCGTCTCCCAGCAGCGTGTTCACATGTGCTCCATCTGCCATCTTTGCTGCCTCTTTAGAAAGATGAATATTTCTGCCAAGTTTCCCTTGGCATTGCTGAGCAAGAGCACAATTAATTATTCATTTTGTGAAGCTGCATATAACTTGGTGTGCCCTTTAAATCCTGTGAGATCCAAGAGGCTAATTGCTGGGGCTGTCCAAACAATTAGCCTCAAGAAGGGTCCTGACCTGAAACGTCGCTGATCCATGTTCTCCAGAGATGTTGCCTGAACTGCTGAGTTACTCTGTGTCCTTCTGTCCCTTCATATGTCAGAAAGAGGTTGCAAATTATTTGACTCTTCTCAATATTAGAAGATTCTTGCATGAAATGACTGTTTCCTTTTCCATTTAAACATGAAGGATGTAAATGATTATGATGTGTTGATGGATGTGATGAAACATTTGATTTCTACACCAAAGCTCAATTATTTCAGGGGCTGTAAACCAGTTTGGGAAATGCTGCGATGGTGAAAGGCACGATTGCAATGCTAATCTTTGTTCTCACACAGATACACAGATCTTCTGACCCAATTGTGGGACAATATCCTAGTACATTGTGGGGAGCGAGGGAGGAAATTGCAGAGGCCCTGGAAGATTTTTTTGCATCATCTTTAGCCTTGGGTTAGTTACCAGAAGACTAGACGGTGACTAGTGTTCTACTTTTATTTAAGAAGGGATGCAAGGCCAAGTCAGGGAACTACAGACCAGTGAACCAAATATGAGGTGGGAAAATTAGTTAACCGGATTCAATGAGACAGAATCTACCTGCATTTGGAAAGGAAACAACTGATTAGAGATACTCTTCATGGCTTTGTGCGTGGAAAATCACGTCTCTCAAACCTGTCATCTCTTCAGCAGGGCCAGGTGGTAGATGCTGTATACATGGACTTTAGCAAGGCTGTTAGTTTAGTTTAGAGATGCAGCGTGGAAACAGGCCCTTCGGCCCACCGAGTCCACGTCGACCATTAATCACCACTCACACTAATTCTATGCGATCCCACTTATGCATCGACTCCCGACAGACCAGGAACAATTTACAGAGGCCAATCAGCCTACAAGCCCACTTGTCTTTTGATGTGGGCAGATGCTGGAGCATCTGGAGTGACAGGCAGAATGAGCAAACTCCACACAGACAGCGTTGGTCAGCGTTGAACCCGGGTCTCTGGCGTTGTGAGGCAGCAACTCTACCAGCTGCTTCATGGTGCCTTTGACAAGTTCTCACATGGTAGGCCAGTCTGAAAGGTTAGTTTACATGGGCTACAGGGCGAGCTAGTCTCAAATTAGCTTTGTGGGAGAATTTAGTGGGTGGTAGTGGAGGATTGTTATTCAGATTGGAGGCATGTGATGGAAGGTGTGCTGCAGAGATCAGTGCTGAGCACACTGTTGTTTGTCATTTATTTTAATGATCTCGATGACAATGTTGTTAACATGGTTTGGAAGTTTGCCGAAGATGCCAAAACTGTTGGTGTAATGTCGTGATGAACTGCAGAAAGTTCGGCAGAGGAATGGCAAATTGAATTTAACTCAGACATATGTTGTCAAGTTGGAAATGGTGCAGAAAAATTTACAAGCATGTTGCCAGGACTCAATGGTCTGAACTATAGGGAGAGGTTGAGCAGGCTGGGACTCTATTGCCTGGAGCACAGGAGGATGAGGTGTGATCTTATGGAGGTGTGTAAAATCAGGAGAGGAGAAGATCAGGTAAATGCACAGAGTCTCTTCCCCAAGGTCGGGGAACAAGAACCAGAGGGCATAGGTTTAAGGTGAAGGGGAGGAAGGTTTTATAGGGGTCATTTTTTTCACACAAAGGGTGATGGGTGTATGAAATGATCTGCTGGAGGAGGTAATTAAGGCAGTGACTATAGCAATGTTTAAGGAGCAATTAGACAGGTAGATGGATAGGACAGGTTTAGAGGGATATGGGCCAAATGCAGGCAAATGGCACTTGTGTAGATGGGACATGTTGGTCGGTGTGGGCAAGTTGGGCTGAAGGGCGTTTCCACACTGTAGGACTCCATGACTCTAAGTGCATGGTGATTCATTTTGGTAAATTCACCCAGGGCAGGACTTATACAGTAAATAGAAAGTGTTGTAGAACAGAAAGACCTCATGTACAGGCACATACAGTAGTTTGCTGAATGCGCAAGATAGATAGAGAAGGTGATGAACAAGGCTTTTGGTATACATGCCTTCATTGCAGAGAAGTTAAGTGCAGGAGTTGGGCCATTATGTTGCAACTACACAAGTCGTTAGTGAGATCACACTTGCAGTGCACACTTGAGGGCATTTCTGGTATTCCTGCTATAGGAAGGATGTCATGAAGCTGGAATAGATGCAGAAAAGATTCACAAGGATGTTACTGAATTACTGAGTTATGAGGAGTGGGTGGATAGGCTGAGACTCTTTACCCTCGATCATAGGAGGTGGAGGGGTGACCTGATAGAGGTAAGTAAAGTCAAAGTAAAGGATGTAGATAAAGTGGATGGTCACAGTGTTATTCCCAGGATAGGCGAGTCTATAATTAGTGGGCATATTAAAGTGAGAGGCGAAAGATTTAAAAGGGACTTAAGTGGCACCTTTTTCAAACAGAGGGTGGTGGATATATGGCTTGAACTGCCAGAGGAAGCAGTAGAGCTGGCTTTAATTACAATGTTTCAAAGACATTTGAACAGGTACATGATAGAAAAGGATTAGAGAGATATGAGCCAAACACAGGCAGAATGGAATTGCTCAAGTAGACATATTGGACGGTATGGACAAACTGAATTGAAGGACCTGTTCTCATGCTCGATAATTATGAATTCATGTTAAATTATTTACATTAAATTAATGCAGAAATTATTTCATGTATACTTTGAAATGCATTCAAGTCTGATGAAGAAGTATTAAATTAACGGGAAATATATTTTAATAGTGCCGTAATCTGCCGCTAGTTTAGAGATTGATAGTTTAGGGATGTTTGTAAGATTATTCTTGAGATAGCTTTTAAGTGAGGGCAATTTATTAGGTCAGAAAATGAGTAGGAAGTGACTGGCTGTCATTTTCACTTTTTGACTTTGTACATGGATACGGGTTTGACCTAAGATATGGCACGGATTTCTTCAACGAGTGATTCAGCTGCAGAGTTTATCTTACTATTTGAAAACTCACATCACCAACTGATCTGAATTGAGCTGATTTATATTCATTTAGGTGCTGAGAAACTCAAAGTACCAACCCTTGACATTCAATGAACTTCCACTTTTCCAGATATCAGTATTGATCAGGAGCTCAACTGGACCAGCCACGTGAATATTAGGACTACAAGATCAGGTCAGAGGCCATGTATCCTACCATGAATGACGCATCTCTTGACCACCTAAAGCCATTCCACAAGGTACAAGTCGAGAGTATGGGTCACCTGGATAAGTGTATCTGCAGCCACACCAAAGAAACTCACCACCAAGCAGAAGAAAGCATCCTCCTTGACTAGTATTCCGTCCACCACACAAATCCACCTTTCCTTTCACAACTGGTTCACCATGGATGTGGCGTTGCAAAATATTCTGTTGTCATCTGCCTAGACCGTTCCAATAATATCCTCCAAACCACCATGAAGGACAAGGATGGTGCAGGCAGGTGGGAATAGTGTAGTAGTTGGGACATGTTGGTCGGTGTGGGCAAGTGGGGCTGAAGGGCCTGTTTCCCTGCTGTATCACACATTGACTATGCTCATTTGGAAATGTATATCACCATTCCCTCCTCATTGTGGGGTCAAAATCCTTGAGCTCTCTACCTAATAGCATTGTGAGCGTTTCACCACAAAGACTGCAGTACTTCAAGGGAGTGACTCACCACCATTTTCTTGAGGGCATTTAGCAGTGAGCAACAAATTATGGTCCACCCCAAAGAAAAAGTAAAATCCAAATTTGAAACCATTTCCATTGTTTTTTATCTACAGATGTTACACAGTTTACATGTAGTTCTGACGATAGGTCATCTATCTGTACCTGTTAACTGTATATCTTGCTTTAGAGGTAAGGAATTAATTGTTGAGCATTTCCAGAACTTTCTGTTTTAACTTGGATATTGAGTCTAGTTCCACTACATTTGCCAAACAATTTGCATGAAATCAAATTAAACATATCCACTTAACAATCAACAAAAAGAGCCTTGAATAATGTAAATGATAGCGCTGCGCACATTAAGCAAGAATACTTACCATTTACATTTCGAAACTAGCCCCGTGTGTGTCGTTGAATATATTTGAAATGATTTGCGACAAAGCTTTATCATTGCACTGTGCAAAAGTTATCAAAATAAATACTGGGTTCATAAAATGCCATTTAATTGTTTCTCATCAGCATTCTTTTTTTTTTTTTCACTTAAATTTTTATTGATTTTTAGGAGATATTTTCAAAACAGTGCAACACCATCACCATAAATAAAACAAAGTAAGAAAAACAGCAATCAAAATAAAAAAATAAGTAGATGGGGGAAAAAAAAAAAAAAAAGTAAATAAATTAAAAAATTGGAATAAGACTGTGTGGTTCATTTACCAAATTAAAAAAAGAAAAACCATTACATTGATTAGTTATCTGGAGATAATTCAACATTCATACAAACATACCATCTAGTTCTATGTAACGCAATCTTCCCATATCTAGCTCGGCATTTATCTAATTGGTGTCATGGCTCAAATAAACAGTCCATTTTCCCCAGATCTTCTCAAATGAATTCTCCTTGACTCTCAAGGAATATGTCAGTTTCTCCATATTAAAGATGTCTCGCACAATTTCTAACCACTGTTCCTGTTTTGGACTTTTTTCATTAAGCCACTGCCTGGTAATGGCCTTCTTACTTGCTGCAAGCAAAACTTTAATCAAATATGTATCTTCTATTTTTACACTATCTTTAATACGCCCCAGATACATCACAGGGCAGGTATTTGGGATTTTATAACCCAAGATATTATTTACAGCTGCATTAACATTTTCCCAGTATGGCCTTATCTTTACACAGTTCCAGAAAATATGCGAGTGGTCTGCCTCCGTACTCCCACACAGCCTCCAACAGTGTTGTTGGACAGCAAGTTGTCTGCTTTTTATTTTGGTTGTTATAAAAAAGCGAGATAGATTCTTCCAGCAAAGTTTTCTCCATACTAGTGAGCTTGTGGATGAACATTGTGTTTCACACATTTGATACCATTCTTCTTCTGTTATTTGAATCTTTAATTCTGCTTCCCATTTTGTTTTTATGTAGAGCGTTGATTCTCCCCCGCTTTCCACCAGAGCTTGGTAGAAAGCAGAGATGACCCGAGACCCCTTCTGTTTGTGTGCATCCACAATCACCTTGATCACATTATTTGAAGTTTCATCTAGTTCTGGCCTTATCTCTTTTATAAAGTAGTCTCTTAATTGCAAGTATCTAAAAAAATCTTTGTTTTCGAGACCATACTTTGACTTTAAATCTTGGAAGCTCATAAACTCGCCATTTTCTGAAACTGTATACATTGCCGTTATGCCTTTTTGTGCCCATTCTTTGAATTTTGAATCATACACCCCTGGCTTAAACTTTGAGTCATATGCGAACCACTTCAATGCGTGAACCCCTCTTTTTAATTTGTATTTTTCCACTATAACATTCCATATTTCTAATGTAAATGCTACTATTGGATCCATAGCATGTCTCAAAGCCCCTCTCAGATATTTGTCTCCCACCAAAATCTGGGTCTGGTATCCCTGTATCTCCCTTTCCATTTCTTTCCATCGAGATTCATAATCAGGTCTACACCAACAAGCCAGAGGTCTGAGTTGAGCTGCATAAAAGTATTTCTTCAGATTTGGTAAAGCCATTCCACCCTTGCTTTTCGGCAGTTGAAGTGTTGTTAATTTTATTCTTGTTTTTTTGCTATTCCAAATGAATCTAGAGATCATTTTATCCCAGGCTATGAATTTATCTCGGGGAACATTAATTGGGAGAGATTGGAATAAATATAGTAGTTTAGGTAGGATATTCATTTTTACCGTTTGTATTCTGGCACTGAAGTCTAGAGGAAGGGTCGACCACCTCTCAACATCCTTTTTGATGTTTTCTTCAATTTTGTTATAATTAGTTTCAAACAAGTTGGAAAGTGTTTTGGTTATAGTTACACCAAGATACTGCACTGTTTTAGAGTTCCATTTCAGATTATATGCATCTCTGATTTGTTGGGATGGAGAATAATTGAATGAAAGAATTTGTGTTTTTGTTATATTCAATTTATACCCTGAGTAGTATCCATATGTTTCAAATAGGTTCATTAGATTTGGGAGACATATATCTGGTCGTTCAAGAAAAATAATGATATCATCAGCGAAAAGACCAATTATATGTTCTTTCCCCCCTATTTTGACCCCCTGCAGGTCTTCTCTCTGCCTTATTGCTTGTGCTAAGGGTTCAATATACAAAACGAAGAGAGTAGGAGAAAGACAGCATCCTTGCCTTGCGCCCCTCTCTAACTGGATCCTTTTTGATATGTTTTCATTTACCTTAATCCTAGCTGTAGGCTCCTGATATATTGTTTTAATACACCGAATTGCATCTTCATTGAAACCAAATCTCCTCAGTACTTCATATAAGAATACCCAACTAACACTATCAAAGGCTTTTTCTGCATCTAAACTGACCAGGACCATATTTGTATTCTTTTTTTGAGCATTATCCACAATGTGGAGGGTTCTTCTAATATTATCCTGTGTTTAACGCCCCCGAATAAATCCAGTTTGGTCTTCATTAATCAGATCTGGTACAAAAGTCTCGAGTCTTTTGCAAATGATTGAGGTAAATAGTTTGTAGTCTACATTTAAAATTGAGATTGGCCTGAAATGTTTACATTGCTCTTTGTCTTTGCCTTCCTTGGGTAAAATGGTAATAATTGCTTCCTTCCATGATGGGGGAGCCCTGCCCTCTTTAAGGGTCCAGTTAAAGCAAGACAGGAGCAGAGGTGTTAGCTCTTTCTTAAAGGCCTTGTACCATTCTGGTGGAAACCCATCGCTGCCTGGTGATTTACTAGCCTTGAGTCTACTGATTGCAGCTTCCAGCTCCTTAACCGTAAATTGTGACGTAATGGTATTATTTTGTGTCTCACCAATGGATGGCAGATCAAGTGAGTTAAGAAAACTTCTCATTGTCCTTTCGTCAGCTGATGGTGGTTTAGAATAGAGTTTCTTATAGTATTCTTCAAATATTCTTTCTATCTCATCTGGCTCATGTGATAATTGATTGGTTTTAGGATCTCTTATTTTATGAATTGTATTAGAGGCCTGCTGTTTGCGCAGGCGTCTGGCCAGGAGTCTAGTTGCTTCTGGACCTGCTTTATAATAGGTCTGCTTTACGAATCTTGCCCTTTTTTCCATATCTCCCCTGAGGATCTCATCTATCTCCTCCCTTTTTTCTTTAATCTGTTTTAGTACCAACTGATCCTGTATGTTTTTATGTTTTTTCTCCAATTCTTTCAGTTTTTCTACTTTATGTTCATATGTAGCTAGCCGGGCCTTTTTTTGTGATGATGTCAGGGCGATCAGCATTCCACGTATAACTGCCTTCATAGCATCCCACAGTATTACAGGATCCACATCCCCATTATCATTCTCTTCTATGTACCTTTTTATCTCTTCCCTTATTTGTTCCACATTTGCCTTATTATTCAAAATACCCACATTGAGCCTCCAAACAGTATTTCTTTTTCTACTATTCAGGTGTACTGTCAAGCTGATCGCACTGTGATCAGATACATCTGCCACCCCGATTTTACACTCTGTGATCCTGTGACTTTCATCCGTATTCATTAACAAGTAGTCAATCCTGGAGTAGACTGAGTGAGGGACTGAATAGTGTGTGTAGTCCCTTTCTAAAGGGTGAAGTTCTCTCCAAACATCAATTAGGCCCATTTCCTGCACTGATGTGTAAATAAACTTGGTCAGATGCATCTTGGGTTTTTTTAGACTTGTTGTATCCAAATTATGATTCATGACCACATTGAAGTCCCCTCCACATATCAAAATACCTTCAGTCTCTAAAGCAATAATGTCAAACAGAGTTTTGAAAAAAAATTTGCTACTCTCTGGGGGGGCATATACATTGATCAGTGTCACAACTTTGTTTTCCAACTTTCCTTTAACTAATACATACCTTCCCTCTTTGTCCCTGACTTCTTTATGGCATTCAAATTGGACTGCATTTGTAATAAGGATAGCCACTCCCCTCTTTTGGCTAGTTTTATAGGAACTATAAAATGCATTTCTAAAGCCAAAGCGTTTTAGTTTCTCATGTTCTTGTTGAGGCAGGTGGGTTTCTTGTAAACATAGTACCTGGGCCTTTTCTTTTTTCAGTTTAGCCAGGACCTTGCTCCTTTTAACTGGATTATTCATCCCATTTACATTGAGTGACACCAATTTGATAGTATTACGTGACATTTAATTTACCTACTCCTGTCTTGCATTCATAAATCTCCAGATAACTTGGAACTGTGCAGGTCTGAACACCTGGACAACATGTGCCAAATAAAAAAAATAAAATAAAAGAAAAAACAGTTGACTTCCACGTAAGGGTGATTCCTTTCCACCCTGTCCCCGTTGGCAGGTATAGGGGAAAGCCTCCTCCCAGAGGGCCCCTCACTCCATTTCACGCATCCTAGTATCGTCCAACGTCATCCGATAGCACTTATTTTTTAGTCCAAAAGAATTTGTGACACAATAAAAGCTAGTTGGATGGGATTTGCTCAGACTCCTGTAGTCGCTCTCTTGCTGTCTCACTCTCATCTTTGCTCCTCTTTCCAACTCTCTGCCATGTCAAAGCCTGGAGAAGATGCTCCATCTCTGGGTCCGCCAGCTCCTCAGCGCTGTAATCAGGTGTCTCCACGGAGTAGCCTCTCCTCCTCAGCTCCTGCTCTGCATCTTGTGCACTATGATATGTGCATGTTCCTGAGTCCCAGTGAATACGCATCTTGTCCAGCGGGGTCTGGAAGCGGACACCTCTCTCCTTCAGGGCCCTCTTTGTTCCCTTATATGCCTTGCGCTTCTGGACAACCTCCGTTGCATAGTCGTGGTCAAATGACAGACGTCGCCCGTCAATCATTATCTTCTTTCCCCAGGCCTTTTTCAATACCATTTCTTTGGTATTAAACTCCAGGAAATTTACCACTATAGACCTGGGTGGTGAATTACCTTCCGGTTTGCGAGCCAAAGCTCTGTGCGCGCGCTGGATCTGTACGTTGGTGTCCGTTGTTATTACGAGTTCAGTTTTTAAAAGTTGCTCCACAAATTCAGACATGGATTTGCCTTCTTTCTCTTCAGGTACGCTGTAGATGCGAATGTTATTTCGTCTAGACCGTCCTTCCAAATCAGTCAGTTTTTCTTGCATGGCTTTCTGTTTTTTCATAGATTTAAACAGCACATTTTTCCCAGCCATGTTAATTGTCTCAGCCTCTTCAATTCGTGCTTCAGCTTTGTTTAGTCTAGTTTCATGGGCGTGGATTTGTTTGGAGTTTGCAGAAAGTTTATGATAAATTTCTTGCTTCAGTACTCTGAGCTCGGTTTTCATGTCTTCTTTGGTTTCTTCTTTAAATTTATGTAAATCCACTTTATATTCAGTCCTGAAGTCATGTATTTCTTTACTGATATTGTGTAGCATTGAGCGCACGGTTTCTGCTGAGTCATCTTTTGAGCTTTGAGCTTTGTCCATCTCCGGTGAATTCTTTCTTTCTCGTCCGTCACGTTTCTTTTGACTTCTAGTTGTCGCTCCCCCACTCATTCCAAAACAGAAAACTGTGAATTATGTAGCAATTAGTGAATTAAGGGAGGCTAGTTTTAAACTTGCTATCGGGAGCTCGAAATTAAGCAGCCATCTGCTCGCGTCGCCACCGGAAGTCTTCAAAAGTTATCAAAATAAATACTGGGTTCATAAAATGCCATTTAATTGTTTCTCATCAGCATTCATGGGTGATATTAATTTTATTCAAGATGATTTTCCATACTGAATTCCAAGCAGTTCGTTGGCACAGAGGGGAAATTAAGCAGAAAAAAAATGAGCCATTTTCAGCTCCCTAAAGTAGATTAGGAAAAATCATGGTTGAATTTTCAATATAGTCAACCACTGGGCTGAAAGAAAAACCTATTCCCTGTGTCAAAGAATTATAACAAATGTACAGAAGGCTAGATTTTAAAGTGTTGGAAGGAACTGCAGATGCTCGTTTACACAAAATGTTAAAGTAATTTAGTGGGTGAAGCAGCATCTGTGAGAAAAGGAATAGGTGACATTTAGGGTTGAGACTTTTTCAGAGTGAGAGTCGGGGGAGAGGGAAGCTGGGTTCCAGGCCCAGCTCCAGGCCCACAGCCTCCACGCAGCAGACACCAACGTGCAATCTAGCCTTATAAAAAGCTAGTTATCCAGTTGTTACCCAAGAATGATAATCGTGTTATCGTGTAAATAATGCATTATAAAATAATCTCAATTTTCATTTCACCTGAAGTGCAGTTGTACTCCTATGGAGAAGGTTGAATGTGTATAGTGTGTTTGATGGTCAAAGTGATCTCGTTCCTTGAGGATTCAATGTGGAAGGAGCCATCAAAACATTGTGTAATGGCTGCCCTTGCCTGCCAGTATTGAGGGAACCCTGCTGGCACTCCACGCTCAGAAGTAGGGTTTAGAACTTCACGTTGACCAGCGTGGTTCAAGCAGTCTGTTTCTGGGGAATTAAATCTACTGCTTCACTTGGTCTCTGTGGTCTCTTATCACCTCGGTGGACGTGATGGAACCTGGTGTCATCCTTTCTTTATTTGGCTGTATATCTTTCTCCAGTGCAGTACATGTTCTCTGCCAACAGGCTTAACGGCAGTCATAGGCAACCTCTGCATATTAGCTCAGAAATTTACCTCACATCATATCAAGCATTGTGGCAATGAGATTCCTGTTTCATTGCTGAGTGAGCATCAGCAGAGGGCAGGGGATTTGCACCAGGTTCCCGCCCTGGTCTCCAGACTTTGGACCTTGCACTTATTTTTATTTTTCTTTGTAAACATATGGCAACTGTGCATTCGTGGGTTGTGCAAAATAAATTCAGTCTGATGTGCATACGTGACAACAAAGAACCATTGAACCATCAAACCATTGGCAGCAGCCAGTCTGAATGGATAGCTTTTGTCATGTTCAGAGGTTAATTAGCATGGTGTGCTCAGTCTCCAGGGCCAGGCACAGGTTCACAAACCAGTGCTCTCTGATATAGCATGAAGTGGGGCCACCAGTGTATTTTGCTTTCAAATTCACTAGATTTAAATCCTGGAACTCATTAATCAATGGAATTGTGGGACTACCTTCAGCAGAAAGATCACAGCAGTTCAAGACAGTGAACTTTTGAAAAAGTGTGACTTTTTTACACAGAGGGTGGAGGGTATATGGAATAAGCTGCCGGAGGAGGTAGTTAAGGCTACTATCACAGTGCTTAAGAAACATTTACGTAGGTACATGGACAGGACAGGTTTCGAGGGATAGGGTCCAAAAGGAGGCAGGTGGGACTGGTGTAAATGGGGTATGTTGATCATCATAGGTAGGTTGGGCCGAAGGGCCTGTTTCCATGCTGTATGATGCTGTGACTCTGACTGAGTGGGTCACTGCCTTCTCAAACAGGAATGGGTAATAAATGATGGTTTAGTTTAATTTAGAGAAACAGTGCGGAAACAGGCCCTTCGGCCCACCGGGTCCGCGCCGACCAGCGATCCCCGCACATTAACACTATCCTGGGGACAATTTTTTTTGTTGCATTTACCAAGCCAATTAACCTACAAACCTGTCCGGCTTTGGAGTGTGGGAGGAAACCGAAGATCTCGGAGAAAACCCACGCAGGTCACGGGGAGAACGTACAAACTCCCTACAGACAGCACCCGTAGTCGGGATCGAACCCGGGTCTCCGGTGCTGCATTCGCTGTCAGGCAGCAACTCTACCGCTGTGCCACCATGACCATCCTTTGAAGGAAGCCCACATCTTGAAGAAAGGAATAGGAAAAAATGGTATGAAGAGCAGACAAAACTGTTTGATTGTGTGTTGATTGCAGTGCGATATTGGACAGGGGAGTTGAATGCCTGCTGTACACCTTGCCCATCTCAGGATCTATATGATGAGAAAGCAGAAGCCAAAGTTTTATCAAACAGCATGCACCACATGCATATGCTCAGTTGAATATTGATATACTGTAAAGTGCCAGCAATATGTGAAAATTAACCAGGGCTTGTTCTCATACACAAAATTACCTGACGATGTTAAAACATCGCTGGAGATATTTCAAGCCACCATGGATAAGAAAGATAGGACAAGACAAAGAGTAGGAGTAAACGGGTCCTTTTCACAATGGCAGGCAGTGACTAGTGGGGTACCGCAAGGCTCAGTGCTGGGACCCCAGCTATTTACAATATATATTAATGATCTGGATGAGGGAATTGAAGACAATATCTCCAGGTTTGCGGATGACACTAAGCTGGGGGGCAGTGTTAGCTGTGAGGAGGATGCTAGGAGACTGCAAGGTGACTTGGATAGGCTGGGTGAGTGGGCAAATGTTTGGCAGATGCAGTATAATGTGGATAAATGTGAGGTTCTCCATTTTGGTGGCAAAAACAGGAAAGCAGACTATTATCTAAATGGTGGCCGACTAGGAAAAGGGGAGATGCAGCGAGACCTGGGTGTCATGGTACACCAGTCATTGAAAGTGGGCATGCAGGTGCAGTAAACAGTGAAGAAAGCGAATGGTATGTTAGCTTTCATAGCAAAAGGATTTGAGTACAGGAGCAGGGAGGTTCTACTGCAGTTGTACAGGGTCTTGGTGAGACCACACCTGGAGTATTGCGTACAGTTTTGGTCTCCAAATCTGAGGAAGGACATTATTGCCATAGAGGGAGTGCAGAGAAGGTTCACCAGACTGATTCCTGGGATGTCAGGACTGTCTTATGAAGAAAGACTACATAGACTTGGTTTATACTCTCTAGAATTTAGGAGATTGAGAGGGGATCTTATAGAAGCTTACAAAATTCTTAAGGGGTTGGACAGGCTAGATGCAGGAAGATTGCTCCCGATGTTGGGGAAGTCCAGGACAGGGGGTCACAGCTTAAGGATAAGGGGGAAATCCTTTAAAACCGAGATGAGAAGAACTTTTTTCACACAGAGAGTGGTGAATCTCTGGAACTCCCTGCCACAGAGGGTAGTCGAGGCCAGTTCATTGGCTATATTTAAGAGGGAGTTAGATGTGGCCCTTGTGGCTAAGGGGATCAGAGGGTATGGAGAGAAGGCAGGTACGGGATACTGAGTTGGATGATCAGCCATGATCATATTGAATGGCGGTGCAGGCTCGAAGGGCCGAATGGCCTACTCCTGCACCTAATTTCTATGTTTCTATGTTTCTATGTAAGATACCAAGCTTTGTCCTTTAAATGGAAATGATGCAATAATAGCTACAAGCACCAATGAAAATGTTTGACTATTCAAAGTGGCCAGGTGGATCGCAGGATGCAAGGTGAAGCTCAAGACATGCAAGTTATGTATTTGTATGGAAAAAGTGGGCTACCTAAAGGTTGATGCAAATGGATTGTAAGATTGTAAAAAACTGGAATCAATTGTGAAGACAAGGATGTTCCATAAATATTCCAATAACTAGATCATTTACAGCATTATTCCTCTGTGCCTTTACCTGTCCCTTTTTGCTCCCTTTCTCAGCCTTTCAAATACTTGACCTCTTGCACCCACCACTACATTGACAACTGCATTGCTGCAGTCTCCTGCAACCATGCAGAACGCTTGTGCCTCCAGGCAGTGACAGCAGTGACAGGATCGGTCCAAGTCAGCCTGGATTTATGAAGGGAAATCATGCTTGACTAATCTTCTGGAGTTTTTTGAGGATGTAACAAGTAGAATGGATAAGGGAGAGCCCGTGAATGTGGTGTATCTGGACTTTCAAAAAGCCTTTGACAAGGTCCCACACAAGAGATTAGTGTGCAAAATTAGAGCACATGGTATTGGGGGTAGAGAATGGTTGGTAGCAGGATGCAAAGAGTATGAATGAACAGGTCCTTTGCAGAATGGCAGGCAGTGGCTAGTGGGGTGGCGCATGGCTCGGTGCTGGGTGGCAGAGTGATATTAATGATTTAGAAGAGGGGATTAAATGTGACATCTCCAGGTTTGCGGATGACACAAAGCTGGGTGGCATTGTGAGCTGCGATGAGGATGCTATGAGGCTGCAGGGTGACTTAGATAGGTTGGGTGAGTGGGTAGATGCATCACCTACGAGACCTGGGTGTGCTTGTACATCAGTCACTGAAAGTAAGCATGCAGGTACAACAGGCAGTGAAGAAAGATAATGGCATGTTGGCCTTCATTGCAAGAGGACTTGAGTTTCGGAGCAAGGAGGTCCTACTGCAGTTGTACAGGGCCCTGGTGAGACCACCCTGGAGTATTGCGTGCAATTTTGGTCTCCTTAAAAGACCACCAGGGGCGCCGGGGGGATAGCTGCCCTGCCGGCAGTCTGTGCGTTTTTTCATTCTTTTTGTTATTTTTTAGTGTATTAAAAGTTTGTTTTAATGTTCTTCGGTTTGTTTTATGTGGGGGAGGGGGGAGGGGATCGGGGGAAACTTTTTATCAAGCTCTTACCTTCCCGGAGATGTGATTAATTTTTCGGATCACATTCTCCGGGCGCTCTGCGGCCTTCCATCGCTGGAGCTGGAAGCCTCCTTGGACTGTCGTGAGCCCCACGGAGGGGCGTGCACTTAACATCAGAGCTAATCCTTTGCCTGGGATCACTCCCTCCGTGCCCACCGCGGAGTCAACATCAAGGGCTCGCAGTCTCGGGTGAGTCTAGTCGGGAGCTCCAACGTCGCGGAAGGTTCGACCAGCCCCAACGCAAGGTTTGATTGACCGGCGCGGGGGAGCTGACATCCCCCCGATGTGGGAGCTTGATCGCCTCGATGTGGAGGGCCCGATCGCCACCGGCTACGGGAGTCAAGATCGTCCCGTCAACGGGGGCTCGAAGCCCACGACCGAGGAAGAACTGAAGGAAGAGACCTGAACTTTATGTCGCCTTCCATCACAGTGAGGAATGTGTAGGAGTCACTGTGGTGGATGTTCATGTTAAAATGTGTTTTTGAGTAATCTGTTGCTTTTTATTGTATGACTGACCTGGCCAATGAGATTCCTCGTATGTTGAAAAACATACTTGACGAATAAAGTGTGATTCTGATTCTGATTCTAATTTGAGGAACGGCATTCTTGCTGTTGAGGGAATGCAGCGTAGGTTCATCAAGTTAATTCCCGGGATAGCGGGACTGACATATGATGAAGGAATGGGTCGACTGGGCTTGTATTCACTGGAATTTAGAAGAATGGGAGGATATCTTATAGAAACATGTAAAATTCCTAAAGGATTGGACAGGCTTGATGCAGGAAAAATGTTCCCGATGTTGGGGGTGTTCAGAGTCGGGGGTCATAATTTACGAATAAGGGGTAGGCCATTTAGGACTGAGATGAGGAAAAACTTCTTCACCCAGAGAGTTGCGAATCTGTGGAATTCTCTGCCACAGAAGGCAGTGAAGGCCAATTCAATGGATGTTTTCAAGAGTGGGTTTGATTTAGCTCTCAGAACTAAAGGAATCAAGGGATATGGGGGTAAAAGCAGGAACGGGGTACTGATTTTAGATGATCAGCCATGATCATATTGAATGGCGATGCTGGCTCAAAGGGCCGAATGGCCTACCCCTGCACCTATTTTTCTATTCTATGCTCCAGGATAATGGTCACAGTAGCAAGTGGTTGGTTCAACTAAGGTTTGGATGATGAATAGCGGATTGAGCTAAAATTAACTGTGTATGCTGGAAATGGTTCAAGCAGCATCCGTGGAGAGATAAGTGGATTAGTGTTTCAAATAAACATGCTTTATCAGGACTGGGATTAGTTGGACATGTCTAGTATATACTTGTACATGTATATACAAGTTTAAAACTGCAGAGGAATTTGGGCATGAGGGCTTCTTTCCGTCATCTGATCACAAACATTCCTTTTGTCCTCTGCCTCTCTCCACAAAGAAGAACAATTGGAGAACTAACATCCTGAGCTCTACAAACATCCAAAAGGCACTTAGCCTAATGTTGGCAAGCGTATTTTGTCAGTGTTCCTGGATCTGAAGTTGAAAAGAGATGTTAGGCCCTTTTCATCAGCTGATTACAAACTAAACAGCTACTCCAAGAACTATCCAGGGAATGGACTTTCTTATACAGTGTGGGTTGGTCTGAACTTGTTCCACAAAGGGTTGACAGTACACATGTCGGCTACACTGTGGGCATAACTTTATTATTTAATAATAAATGTGGAGTGATGAGGGGTCATAGTATCCTTGGCAATTGAACATTGTTGCACCATAAAGCCTTCCATAGGATCACCGCTGCATCAGAAACCACCTGCCATAGTTGGGCGCTAATGTGCTTTGCATGTTCCCCACTGATGTTGCTCTGTTTTAGTCGCTTGCTCAAGAGGATGCACACAAAACAGACAAGAAGAATGGATGTAGCTTTGAAGCTTCAGGAACATTTAGTCAGAACACAAATTGAGGCATTAGTTGTCCCTCCACAGAGAATGTAATGGAGCATCTGTTTATTGCGATGCTGGTGGCTGGGTCCAAGGGGAATATGATGAACTTAGTTGTCTTTTCAACCGGAACAGCTGCATCTTTGCAGATACACTTGCTCATGGAGAACTGGCACCTTCTAGCGAAGTAACTAAATGGATTATGAAAGGTGCCAGGAATATAAAATAAGAAGCTCAGTGGTTACCTTGACAACGACTAGAGGAGTACCCTGGCTCCCTGGCTGTCAAACTCTCGTCTGCCTTCTGGAGCTGTTACCTTGCAAGTGAATAACATTTCAGCCTAGTCCATCAAGCAGTCATCTGTCTCCCGCAGGACTGTAACTCAGGGACGCTTGACAGAAATGAGAATCCACTTTCTCTCCGGGCACGTTTCTCTTCAGGCAAATCGTTAGTTAGCTTTGAATGTTGGCACAGCCAATTATCTAGCCTTCAGATTACATGCTGCAGATTTTGGATGTTATGACTCTCTGGAGGTGATTTGGGTGAGCCTCTCACCACAACTTTCCATGTAAACAGGACATTACGCAAGGTAAACTTTGAGGCTGGGTTAGTTACTCATTGCCTGGCTAAACTTCAAAATAGTGGCCAGTATTCTATCCTGAAGGAAGTGGCAGCGATTAATAAATTGCAGTAAACATTAAGCAAGCTGCGAGATCCTGAAACAGGCTGAAATCGTTCACTATCGGGGATGGTGCCTGATTGGAGGAGGACAAGTTCAGTGGAACATCTTGGGCGGCATGGTATCGTAGCGGTAGAGTTGCTGCCTTACAGAACCAAAGACCCGGTTCGATCCTGACGACGGGTGCCGCCTGTTTGGAGCTTGTACATTCTCCCCGTGACTGCATGGGTTTCCTCCGGGTGCTCCGGTTTCCTCCCACACTCCAAAGATGTACAGGTTTTTAGGTTGTGTGGGAAGGAACTGCAGATGCTGGTTTGACTCAGCGGGACGGGCAGCATCTCTGGAGAGAAGGAATGGGTGACGTTTCGTTCGTGAAGAAGGGTCTCAACCCGAAACATCACCCATTCCTTCTCTCCAGAGATGCAGCCTGTCCCGCTGAGTTACTCCAGCACTTTATGCCTATCCAAGTTTTGTAGGTTAATTGGCTTCAGTAAAATTGTAAATTGTTCCTGGTGTGTAGGATAGTGTATAGTGTGAGGGGATCAGCACAGACTCAAGTGGGCTTAAGTGCCTGTTTCCATACTGTATCTCGAAACTAAACTAAAAATCTCATTGAAGCATTTCCTTTGCTTTTCGTGCAAACCCTTTGCATTGAAACCTCTCATACCTCTGCAGGAAAGTTTCCTAAAGATATTGGGGAGGGTTTTAACTAGCCTCAGAGGAATGTGAATCTTGAAGGGATTTGTTTAGTTTATTGTCACATGTACCGAGGAACAGTGAAAAGCTTTTGTTGTGTGCTGACCATTTAGCGGAAAGACAATACATGATTACAATCGAGCCGTTCACAGTGTACAGGTACATGATAAAGGGAATAATGTGAATAACGTTTAGTGCAAGATGAAGTCCAGTAAAGTCCGATCAAAGATAGTCTGAGGATCTCTGTTGGGGTAGATAGCAGCTCAGGACTGCTCTCCAATTGTTGGTAGGATGGTTCAGTTGCCTGATAACAGCTGGAAAGAAACTGGCCCTGACTCAGGAGATGTGCGTTTTCACACTTCTATGCCGTTTGCCCGATGGAAGAGGGGAGAAGAGGGAGTGGTCGGGATGCGACCTGTCCATGATTGTATTTGATGTCACAAAGGAGAGAAACAAAGCAGGGAAATTAAGTTGGAATAATAGCTGCTGAAATAAATAGATAGCCAAACAAAGGTAAGTCAAAAAAGTAAGATAAATAAACAGAAAATGGTTACATTATAGAATTAACCCGTTCAGTGCCGTCCCCGAGTTTATGCAGATCATGGCCAATAGATTAAAAACTTCTTGGCAGTGAACTGGTTAAAGGTGCTGTGTCTGAATGCTCACAGCATTCACAACAAGGTCAATAAATCAATGGCTCAAATTCAAATGAAGTAATTGACATGACTAAAACATGATCAAAGTTGAAAACTTAAGGGCATTCAACATTTAGGGACAGGAAGAAAGGAAAAAGAATGCTGTAGCATTATTAAAGGGCAAGAGATCAGTGCAGTGTGGAGAAATGATCTTGCCTTGACAGATAATGTGTAGAATTAGAATCAATTTGGATCAAGCTTGAAAATGGAAAAAGGCTGCAAATATCAGTAAACGTTTTTAAAAGGCAACTATATAGTGCTTACAAATAAGGATGAAAGAGGTCCAACATTGTAGGTGCAATCATTATGTGAGAAATTAAAATTTATATATTATGTATACACTGGACACATCAAATTTGATACCATAAAGTGGACGATAAATTTATGGAGTATCTACGATATTCTTTTTTAGATCAATATGTTGTGGAAACAATTAGCACAAAGGCTATTGGGGTCTCATTGTGTGCAGTGAGAAAGAAAAGGTTGCAGATTTTGTTTAAGATCTTTGGGACGAAGAGTGATCATAATAAATGTAAATCTAAGCAAAATAAACTATGGAGGTATGAGAGGAGAGTTGAGTGCGGTTGATGGTAAGAATACATTGTAAAGTGTGATGCTGAACAGGCATGTAAGGAAGCAATACACACCATTTCCAAAAGTAATACTCTTTTTTAAAGCAGAGAAACAATGGAAAGGTGATTTATTTGTGGCTGACAAGATAAATTTAAAATGATATCACATCTGAGGATTGGAAACATTTTACAAGGACGGGAAAGGACAATCAAGACATTGATAAAGAAAGATTAGATAGAATATAATAGCTTGACAAGAAGCAAATGAATAGCACATACAAATGGCATATATATAATGCATAACTAAAGCATATAAACTGCGAGGGTTTTTATAGGTAGGTAAAAATGAAAAGACAAGTGAAGACAAATATCATCCCATTACAGATGGAGACAGGAGAATTTAAAACAGGAAATAAGGAAATGGCGAAGGAATTAAACAATTACTTAGTATCTGTCCTCACAGAAGACAGCCAGCAAAATTTGCCATGCTTAATTGAGTGTCGAATTAAAATGATCAACTGAAGGAACTAACTGAATGCTTGATGGTTAGTGGACACTTGGCATGCTGAAGGGCATTTTTCTGTGCTATATGCTTCTATTATTCTGTGACACTAGCTATTAGGGAAGTAGATGAGCTTAAAAACAGATAAACACCAAGCACCTGATGAACTAAATTGGACGATGACAAATGTGACCCCACGAACATGAGTTTGTTTTACGTATTTTGTGTTTTATGACCGCTGGCAGATCAATTTTCCTCCTGGGAAAAATAAAGTTCTACCATATCGTATCGTATGAAAAGCGAGAGGGGAAATAAAAGGAAATACCAACCTATTGCCCTTACTTCAGAGTTGGAGATAATGCTTGAAGATGTTGTAACGAATGCTTTGTAAAGAATATTTGGAATTAACAGAGTCAGCATGGATAGGACAGTTCAGAGGAATATGGGCCAAATGCACGCAAATGGGACGAGTGTAGATGTAACATCTTGGTCAACATGAGCAAGTTGGGGTAAAGGGCCTGTATCCATGCTGTATGAGTATGGATCTATGATTCTGACAAACTGCAGAAAGCTACCAACCAAGTGTGGGTAAAGGGAACTAGTCTAGATTAGTACACTGGTTGACAGGGACATGATGGGCCGAAGGGTCATTTGTGTGCTGTATTACTCTAACAATCTGCTCTGTTAAAGGAGTTTTGGCTATTTTAACCAAATCATCAAAACATGGTTTGAGCTATGATTATAGATTCAGATTCAGATTCAGATTCAGATTCAATTTTAATTGTCATTGTCAGTGTACAGTACAGAGAGCATCCTTACCAACTGTACAGGAAATGCATTTAGCATCTCCCTGGAAGAGCGACATAGCAAATGATTTGAATAAATAATAATAAGTGTCCGGGGGGGGGGGGGGGGTGATTGGCAGTCACCGAGGTACGTTGTTGAGTAGAGTGACAGCCGCCGGGAAGAAGCTGTTCCTGGACCTGCTGGTTCGGCAACGGAGAGACCTGTAGCGCCTCCCGGATGGTAGGAGGGTAAACAGTCCGTGGTTGGGGTGAGAGCAGTCCTTGGCGATGCTGAGCGCCCTCCGCAGACAACGCTTGCTTTGGACAGACTCAATGGAGGGGAGCGAGGAACCGGTGATGCGTTGGGCAATTTTCACCACCCTCTGCAATGCCTTCCGGTCGGAGACAGAGCAGTTGCCATACCATACTGTGATACAGTTGGTAAGGATGCTCTCGATGGTGCAGCGGTAGAAGTTCACCAGGATCTGAGGAGACAGATGGACCTTCTTCAGTCTCCTCAGGAAGAAGAGACGCTGGTGAGCCTTCTTGATCAGAGTTGAGGTATTGTGGGTCCAAGAGAGGTCATCGGAGATGTTGACTCCCAGGAACCTGAAGCTAGAAACACGTTCCACCTCCGTTCCGTTAATGTGGATGGGGGTGTGCGTGCCGCCCCTGGACTTCCTGAAGTCTACAATGAGCTCCTTGGTCTTCTTGGAGTTAAGGGCCAGGTTGTTGTCAGCGCACCATGCTGCTAAGTGCTGGACCTCCTCCCTGTAGGCCGACTCATCGTTGTTGCTGATGAGGCCAATCACCGTTGTATCATCTGCATACTTGATGATGGTGTTAGTACCATGTACAGGTGTGCAGTCATAGGTGAAGAGGGAGTAGAGGAGGGGGCTCAGCACACAGCCCTGTGGAACGCCGGTGTTCAGGGTGAGGGTTGAAGAGGTGTGCTTGTCTAACCTAACAGACTGTGGTCTGTTGGTGAGAAAGTCCAGTATCCAGTTGCAGAGGGAGGGGTCGATGCCCAGGTTACCGAGTTTGGTGATCAGTTTTGATGGTACAATGGTGTTGAATGCTGAGCTGTAATCGATGAACAGCATTCTTACGTAAGTGTCTCTGTTGTCGAGGTGGGAGAGGGCGGAGTGAAGTGCCGTTGAGATGGCATCCTCCGTACTCCTGTTCTTGCGGTAGGCAAACTGATAGGGATCCAGTGTGGGGGGTTGCTGGCATTCTGAGCCTGAATTCACCTCAATAAAAATAATGGGCCTGAATTCTGCAATAAAAATAACAAAGAGGCTATTGGAACTCCTTAATGAAAGAGTAAATCAGCCGACGTTTGCAAACATCCATTAAATCAGGAGATTGGAATGTGGCTAACGTTGCTCAAAAATGCTCTTTTGAAAGCTATGTTCTAGCAGTATGTAATTGAGAGGCCCTCCATTCGAGCGCAGCAGAAGGTGTGAATTTGCTTTACTTACCCATCGGACGCACGTTAAATATGTCACCAAAGGTTGGGCTTTGCCATTCCAGTGTTCTTATTGATGTGACCAATCTTAGTCATTGGCACATTACTGAAAATTTAAGATGTACCATTCTTTGTTTTGTTTCGCTCGAAAAGCTCGTTATTAGTCTTGTGATGGGGTGGCATGGTGGTGCAGCAGTAGAGTTGCTGCCTCACAGCACCACAGTCCCGGATTCAATCCTGACTACGGGTGCTGTCTGTACGGAGTTTGTACATTCTCCCCGTGACCACATGAGTTTGCTCTGGATGCTGCCGTTTCCTCCCAAGTTCCTAAGGCAGACAGGTTTGTAGGTTAATTGGCTTGGTGAAAATTGTAAATTGTCCCGAGAGTGTAGGATAGTGCTAGTGTACGGGGATCGCTGGTCGGCACAGCTTCGATGGGCCAAAGGGCCTTTTTCCGCACTGTATAGCTAAACTATTCTAAACTAAACATACAGAAAGATATGAATCCAGTTTCGGGGGGAATCTTTGGGAAAGCAATCTTATTTGTACCATTTAATTAACTGACTGGGATATACAGATTTTATTCTGAAATCCATAGAACTGTCCTGTCAAAATCATCAATTTTTCAGCATATTAAATCCAAACACATGATAAAAATAATTGGCATGCTTTGCTTATGAGGTTTATTTTTACACATAATGATTATTTATGTTTTCTTCATATCTGGCCTTTACTATCTGCGATGATTGCATTTAAACAAATATTGCGTTTTTAATGTAATCCCCCAATTGGCATAAAATCCATCTGAATTAGTACCAGTTGAGGCAAATTAATTTCTCCCAGCTCAATTTCTCCTAGGGAATCTAAAGTAAAGTTTTACTTGGGTGTCCTCGTACATCAGTCATTGAAAGTAAGCATGCAGGTGCAGCAGTGAAGAAAGCTAATGGCATGTTGGCCTTCATTGCGAGAGGATTTGAGTATAAGAGCAAGGAGGTCCTTCTGCAGTTGTACAGGGCCCTGGTGAGACCGCACCTGGAGTAATGTGTGCAGTTTTAAGGGCCTGTCCCACTTGGCCGTCATTTACACGACAGGCCGGTAGTGACGGTCGCGCGCGTAATCATGCATCCGCACAGCCTTCAGGAGTGCATGACATCATTTGAAGATAGACATAAAATGCAGGAGTAACTCAGCGGGACCGGTAGCTGAAGAAGGGTCTCGACCCGAAACGTCACCCATTGCTTCTCTCCAGAGATGTTGCCGGTCCCGCTGAGTTACTCTTGCATTTTATGTCTATCTCCAATCGTCTTGGCCCCGCTCTGGGATGAGGAGTGGGGGCGGATCTGGATCCGCAACGGCCGTGAGGCCCAGGCCGAGCTCAGCGATCGTTTGCCTGCTTCTGCTGCTGTTGGAGGTAAGACGTTGCACCGCGCCAGGGTCTTGGGCCTGTCCCACTTTGGCCGTCAGTTACACGACAGGCCGGTGGCTCGCGAAGATTTCCTGCAGGATGAAGTCCTCACTTGTCCACACCACTCCATGCGCCCGTCCCGCACTACCAACGCGCTACCCATATGCTACCCACACCCTAGCAGGTCGCGTAAATGGAGCGCGAATGACGGCCAAGTGGGACAGGCCCTTAAGTCTCCTAATTTGAGGAAGGACATTCTTGCTATTGAGGGAGTGCAGCTTAGGTTCACCAGGTTAATTCCCGGGATGACGGGACTGTCATATGATGAAAGAATGGAGTGACTGGGCTTGTATTCACTAGAATTTAGAAGGATGAGAGGATATCTTATCGAAACATAAAATTATTAAGGGATTGGACAGGCTAGATGCAGGCAAGATGTTCCCGCTGTTGGGGGAGTCCAGAACCAGGGCTCACATTTTTAAAATATGGGTTAAGGCTATTTACTTTTTCGCCAAGAGAGTTGTGAATCTGTGGAATTCTCTGCCACAAAAGGTAGTGGAGGCTAATTCACGGGATGTTTTCAAGAGGGAGTTCATTGCTCTTAGGGCTAATGGAATCAAGGGATATGGGAAGAAAGCAGGAACAGGGTACTGATTTTTAATGATCAGCCATGATCATATTGAATGGCGGTGTTGGCTCAAATGGCTGAATGGCCTACTCCTGCACCTGTTTTCTTTGTTTCTATGTTTCTATGTTTAAAGCCAACAACCTCTGAAGCAAAAAAACAAAAGCATTTTAGGGGGACTGAATGGCTCAGAAGAAGACTATTACAGGCAATACATTTTCAACCATCTTAATACCTTTACTGCCATCATTGCAACTAAATAGAACATCCTTATCCTTAAAATTACTTCCCCTCTGCTAGTGATTAGCTAGGCTGTCAAACATCTATCATTTTCACTAGTAGTTGGTATTTATTTCCCAGTCACGATCTTCTGTATGAAAACTTGTCAAAGCAGGTGTGAGCTCTACTCACACTTTGGAAACTGAAAATAAATACAAATGTGAGTTTAAAAAAAAAAGCTTCTGATCTCAGATTGTGCTTGTGAAATGGTAATCATGTATATGTTCAATATTTTGAGTTTCCATCAATATTTTAAATAATTTTTTTAGAATAGTTATCAATCACAGTTTGGTTATTCTGGAATGTTAGATCATATGGAATCCAGGGACATTTAGTTAATTAGATACATAATTAGCTTGCTGGTGGGAATCAGAGACTGATGGTGGAAGATTGTTCTGTGATTAGAGGTGTACCACAGGGAACAGTGCTGTATGTCACTATATTACTGTATGTCACTTATATGAACAGTTTGGATGAGAATTTACAAGGCATAGTTAATAAGTTTGTAGGTTACACTAAAATAGGAGGTAACGTAGATAGTGCAGTAAGTTATCAAAAATTACAATGGGATTTTGATCGGCTGGGTGAGTGGGCCAAGGAATGGCAAATAATGTTCAATTCAGTTAAGTATGAAGTGTTAAAGTCAAACCAGCAGTGAACAGTAGGTGTTCAAAAGGGAACTGCAGATGCTGGAATATCGAAGGTACACAAAATTGCTGGGGAAACTCAGCAGGTGCAGCAGCATCTATGGAGCGAAGGAAATAGGCGACGTTTCGGGCCGAAACCCTTCTTCAGAAACCAGTCTGAAGAAGGGTTTCGGCCCGAAACGTCGCCTATTTCCTTCGCTCCATAGATGCTGCTGCACCCGCTGAGTTTCCCCAGCAATTTTGTGTACCTAGTGAACAGTAGGGCCTCGAGGAGTGTGTTGTGGAAGACAATGACCAAGGAGTACAATTGCGTAGTTCCCTGAAAGAGATGTCATAGGTGGACATGATGGTGAAGAAAGTATTTGGCATGCAGGCCTTGAGTGTTGGAGTTGGGACATTATGTCCCAGTAGTACAAGACATTGATGAAGCCACACTTGGAATATTGTGTTCCGTTTTGGCAACCCTGCTATAGGAAATAGGTCATTAAGCTGGAAAGGGTGCAAAGAAGATTTACGAGAATGTTGCCAGGGCTTCAAGGCCCGAGATAGAGAGAGCTTGAACAGGTAGGGATTTTATTCCTTGGAGTGTAGGAGATTGAGGCGGGACCTTGCAGAGGTGTATAAAATCATGAGGGGCATTGATAAGGTGGATGCACAAAGACATTTTCCCAGGGAAGTGGAGTCAAAAACTAGGCATGTGGATTAAAGGCGAAATGTAAAACGTTTAAAAAGTAGCTGAGGGGCAACTTCTTCACACTGTGGTTGGTGCGAACAAAATGTGGTTGAGGCATATTAAATAAGAATGTTTAAAAGAGATTTGGTCAGGTAAATGAATAGACAAAAGACAATAGACAAAAGACAATAGGTGCAGGCAGGAGTAGGCCATTCGGCCCTTCAAGCCAGCACCGCCATTCACTGGGATCATGGCTGATCATACACAATCAGTACTCCATTCCTGCCTTCTCTCCCTATCCCCTGACTCCGCTATCTTGAAGAGTCTATCTAACTCTCTCTTGAAAGCATCCACTTGGCCTCCACTGTCTTCTGAGGCAGAAAATTCCACATATTCGCAACTCTCTGGGTGAAAAAGATTTTCTTCATCCGTGTTCTAAATGTCCTCCATTCTTAAACTGTAACCCCCGGTTCTGCACTCCCCTAACATCAACAACTGCCTCCAGCGTGTCCAAGCCCTTAATAATCCAATAAGATACCCTCTCATCCTTCTAAATTCTAGTTTATACAAGCCCAGTCACTCCATTCTTTCAACATATGACAGTCCAGCCATCCCAGGAACCAACTCAGCACTCCATTAATATCAAGAATGTCCTTCCTCAAATTTGGAGACCAAAAACTGCACACAATACTCCAGATGTGGTCTCACCAGGGCTCTGTACAACTTCAGAAGGACCCATTTGCTCCTATACTCAACTCCTCTTGGTATGAAGACCAACATGCCATTAGCTTTCTTCACTGCCTACTGTACCTGCATGCTTAATTTCATTGACTGATGTACAAGGACCCCCAGATCTCGTAGTACTTCCCCTTTTCCTAACTTGACACCATTCAGATAATAATTTGCCTTCCTGTTCTTGCCACCAAAGTGGATAACTTCACATTTATCCACATTAAACTGCATCTGCCATGCATCTGCCCACTCACTCAACCTGTCCAAGTCACACTGCATCCTCAAAGCATCCTCCTCACAGTTCACACTGCCACCCAGCTTTGTGTCATCTGCAGATTTGCTAATTAATCCCTTCATCTAAATCATTAATGTATATTGTAAATAGCTGCGGACCCAGCACCAAGCCTTGCGGTACCCCACTAGTCACTGCCTGCCACTCTGAAATGGACCCGTTAATCCCTACTCTTTGTTTCCTGTCTGCCAACCAATTTTTATCCATGTCACTACGCTACCCCCAATACCATGTGCTCTAATCTTGCCCACTAACCTCCTATGTGTGACCTTATCAAAGGCTTTCTGAAGTCCACGTACAATACATCCACTGGCTCTCCCTTGTCCATTTTCCTAGTTACATCCTGAATAAAAAAAGTTAAAAGGAACGGAGGCCAAACATCGGCAAATGGGATTAGATTCGATTGGCATCTTGCTCAGCTTGGACGAGTTGGTCAAAGGGGCCAATTTCCGTACTGTACAACTCTCTTTCTCTACAACGAAGAGAGTACTAGGAAGGTCAGGTAGAAATAGCTGGTCTTCCTTACAGTTTGAATTGCAATTAGAAATTAAAAGGTATATGCTATTACAGGTGCACAACCTTTTATCCGAATTTCCAAATAATGAAAAGCTCCGAATAGCGGACATTTTTTCGGTCCTTGAAGAAAGGTCCTTGAAGACGTTCACCGAGGGCGGCCCACAGAAGTGACAGCGGAACCTCTGATCGGTCCTCGAAGAAAGGGGAACTAAATCCCTATTCATAAAAGAGAAGGTGAGGGTATATTGCGCGGGAGGGTTAATAATTGACAATCTGCTGCTGCCTGCCCGCTGAGTTAAAAAGTTCCCACGGTAAACTCACGATACACAGTGTATCGTGAGTCTTGCGTGGGAACTTTTTAACTCAGCGGGCAGGCAGCAGCAGATTGTCGCTCCCTTCAGTTTCACCCCACCTACACCCCTCTGCTTCCCGGCCATGTGTGTGACCCCTTCCCTCCCCTCTCCAGCTCCCCGCCCATTGCACCGGCGCGAGGGCTTTACACTGTATTCATGTCGGCGATGCCAGCAGGTCAGTGCCAGTCACCGGAGACGTCAGGACCAACGGGACACCGACCCCCAGGCCCACTGCAAGCACGGAGATCCGAGAGACCCACAGCCAGCAGCAGCCCAGCCCCGTTCCAACTCCAGAGGAAAACGCTCCCCGTAGGGACAGAAGCTGATGGTGTGCAAGGTACGTCTTGTTCTTGGGGTTGCGGATGAGGGGGCGCAGCTCGGGCTGTGACGTCTCCGTCCACCCCCCTGTACAGGAGCTGAGATTGGGAACTGTACCGCCCTTGCAGGTGAGCAGGAGAGTGGGATTGTTTGCAGTTGCAGAGGGATGGGGCAAGGGCGGTACAGTTCCCAGTCTCAGCTCCTGTCCAGGGGGGTGGCCGGAGACGTCAGGACCAACGGGACACCGACTGCAAGCACGGAGATCCCAGAGACTCACAGCCAGCAGCAACTCTAGCCCAACTCCAGAGGAACCCGGGTTGCGGATGAGGGGGCGCAGCTCGGGCTGTGGGCGAACTGCCACTTGTCGCTGTAGCGGCCCATCGGGGAGCGGGTTCCTGTTGGTCCTGACGTCCCCGGCCACCCCCTGGACAGGAGCTGAGACTGGGAACTGTACCGCCCTTGCCCCCTCACTCTGCAACTGCAAACAACCCCACTCTCCTGCTCACCTGCAAGGGCGGTACAGTTCCCAGTCTCAGCTCCTGTACAGGGGGGGTGGCCGGAGACATCAGGACCACCAGAAGCCGCTCCCCGATGGGCCGCTATGGCGACAAGTGGCAATTCGCCCACAGCCCGAGCTGCGCCCCCTCATCGGGACACCGACCCCCAGGCCCACTGCAAGCACGGAGATCCCAGATCAGCAACTCCAGCCCAGCCCCACTCCAACTCCAGAGGAACACGCTCCCCGTAGGGGCAGAAGCTGATGGTGTGCAAGGTACGTCTTGTTCTTGGGGTGGCGCAGCTCGGGCTGTGGGCGAACTGCCACTTGTCGCCGTAGCGGCCCATCGGGGAGCGGATTCCTCTTGAGTTGGAGGGGGAGGGGGGTATTGTGCTGTTTAATCGCCCCCTACTATCCCAGGGACAGGGAGACACAGCGGCTTTTGAGACTGGTGGGCAATCACTTCCAAAGTTCTGCCCACACAGTCAGTACACCTCTCCTACACTTGTCTCCCGCACTAAGATCATCTCGCAGAGAATGATCCCAGCCTAACCCTCCCTATTCTCTCCTATTCTGCAAGAAAAAACTACATTGAAGACTCAAACTCGCGATCGAGTTACTGCCGGGATCGAGGCGCAAACTCGCGACCTTGCGCATATGAGCCGAGCACTCTACCACTGAGCCAGCCGTTAAAATCTACGCTAAAAATCTTCCATTCCGAAAGCCGAAAAATTCCGAATTACGAAAAGTGTCTGGTCCCAAGGCTTTCGGATAAAAGGTTGTGCACCTGTACTGATATTGACTAATTCATTAAGTACATATAGGGAAATGCATCAAATTTATTTGGAGTTTAATAAATTTACTTCATAATTCCCAGTTAAGATTTTCTTATTTTTTATTTATGAAAAACACAAAAGGGAATAATGAAATCAATTTAGAAACAAATTAAAATCATGGCATAAGTAAATAAAGATTCAGGTGGAAAGGTGCATTGTATGACGTTGCTTGACCATGAATGATAAGCTCCTTACATTATTCCCTAAATCAAAGTGTATCAAGAAACATTGATTATTAATACACTTTGATAATAATCAAGAAACATTGTTCAGGTTTAGCAATAAGATTGACTGTAGTTTTGTCTTTGATAAAAGTATGAATATGTACATAGCTGGTAATAAATTAAATCATGAATTATATTTAAATTCATGATGTATCAGTGACTGTTTTAAATTGATGGGCTGACTAATATATACTGCTTTACTAATAACCCCCAGTGAAGATTTTGTATTTCCTGTCCAATGCTTAATGAACTCACTGAAGAATCCAGGTTATTCGGTAATATCATTCCGACCCTGCAATCGTTCACTCACCACTTCCTATCCATGTGTCCAGGTTACAATATAATCCTGCAGAAAGATGCACCAGAGATTTGTTAGAACCATATCATAGATAAACGTCCACTTAATTTATTCACTTATGAAATGTGGACATTGCTGATAAAGCCACTCCTCATTTCTAATAAGTCTTATTAACTTGGTTGAGAACTAATTTGAGGAAGTGATCGACAAGGGTAGGGCAGTAGGTATGGTCTGCATGGATTTTAGCAAAGTATTTGATAACGTCATGATAGAGATGCAGGGAATAAATACCCAGTGACTTGATAGTTTGGATTCAGAAATGGCTTACCCATAGAAGGCAAAGAGTAGTAGTGGAAGGGTGTTATTTGGGCTGGCACGCTGTGACCGGTGACGTTCTGGAAGGATCTGTGCTGGGACCTCTGTTGTTTTTGATATATGTATAAAATGACTTGGACTTGTCCTTCCCTATCTTTTAAGCATGTTAACCCTGCTACCCTCCCCTCATACACCACTCCTCCTCCTCCTCCCCTCATCTCTGAACCCCCATCATCCTCCCTCAATATTTCGCCTATACCTCTGCCCACCTCTGACCTCAACCCACACCCTTGTCGTGTTCTCACCATCCCCCCCCGACCACCCTCTCTCTGACTTAGAACGGTCTGTCCTCAACAGGGGCCTCACCTAAAAAAAAAAAGCCTTCTCCATCTTTCAGCCTGAGGAAGTGTCCTGACCCAAAACGTCGCCTATTCCTTTTCTCCGGAGATGCTGCCTGACCAGCTGAATTATTCCTGCATTTTGTGTCTATCATCCGGGAAATGACGCCCAAGTGGGGCAAGCCCTTAAGGCTCACGGCACTTATGTTTGGTTGACTTGTAAATGCTATAAACTACAGCAGTCTATGTTTTGAAATATCCTCATAGGAATGCAAATGTTTACACAGAAAACATTATGGCATTTTACTTAAAATAAAAACTTGTTAATTTTATTCAGGAAAAAAAACATTTTTTGGATTCTCTGGCTGAGAGGAAATGTACCCAGCAATTAATAATCCAAATGTAGCCGGAAGAGTGCACTTTCTCTCCATTTCTGTCTCCCTAAATTTCCCGCATCAAACCCTATTCTGTCTCTTTCTATATTTGCTTCTGACACTCACAGCAGTCAGATGGTCATGTTTCCCAACTGTACATTCAGGCGGCATCAGCAATTTAGATTTCACTAGCATGCAGATCAGAAACAGACTAATATATATCATTAAGTCCAAATGACAGAAGTCATAAATAACAAAATGAATGCAGTAACTGGGGTCATTTAGCCAGTTTTTTTATAAAACACTGCAAGTTCCAAAATGATGGAGCACCAGATGCGGGAATGACAGATGTGTAATGTCTTTCTCCAAAGCAGGATGTTATCTGTATGCAAAAATGTTTCTTCCTCTGAAGGCACAAAGGTGGCTTATTAAATCAGATGGTGCAAATCAGGCAATTCATTTATTTATAGCTTCAGCGTTGCGTCCTTGCATCTGCTCACAGCAATAGATCACGTCTCACCCCACCCACAAAACCAGCTAACGTTTCTCTGTGGCTTTATGTGCTTCGAAGGTATGGTTTGATTCCTATAAACTCCTTAATACCACCCAGTAATCAGGCAGCCAATAGAACTCAATTGCATGAACGCCAGGAGCAACTTTTCTCCAAAATGATGCTTATATCAAAATTAATTAGGACAAAAATAGTAACAATTTTCCCTTAATGGCTTCCGGCTGCAACATGCAGTGTTTAGCAATTCAGGTTAATGTTAGTGCCTGCACATGCTTCCACGGTTTATCTTTTTTTTTATATGTCTGTGTGGATTGTGTGCTTAAGTGTGTACGTGTATGTGTGCATTTCTACTGTCATGTAAATGTAGCTTTTTATTAGTCGTCAATGTCTTTTGTTTTTAACTTTAGCTGTGAATTCAAGTGTGCAGAACATGGAATTTTACAAAATTATGATTTTAAATTTATTACATGGTACAGCTTGATGACGTTATTGTTGCTTAGGAGACAAGCAGCATGCTGCCTGCACCAATTAAACTCCACCAGCCTTCTTCACAGCAATTCTATACCATGGAGGATCTCTGAGTTTCTGTGTGATGTACAGTAAAAATCAGCATGAGGTTAGTGACAGAAGCTAACTGTTTGAAGCTGAAGGAGAGACTTAGGACAATTACAACAGATAATATAATAATAAGCCAAGCATTTAGTAATTGGTTGGAAGTACTGAACTTTAAAATAAATTCTCATCATATTTTTCCACAAAATACCATAGGTAATGAGGTAGATTTTTTGTCTTTAATGTAAAAAATGAAAAAGCGGGTACTTTAGCTAATTTAATGTTTTTATTAATTAAAATGTAACTTGCCAGATTACCACTCAGTCAGAGAAGAAAATAAGCTACGTCTCCTTTAGATCATATTTATGAAGCAGGTGTCCATCGGACACATCAGAAATGCTTGTGACCAAATGGGCTACCACTGCAGAGAATCAACATCTTAACAAGCGGTCAAGAGTTCAAGGCCCAGCATGTACTGCTGTAAGAAAAGTGCTTGTTTGCCCTGGTCTCACATGTAGTGACACTGCCTTGCTCCATCTCAAGAGCAACCATCAAACGCAGTCTCAAGTGAGAGAGAGTTATTTATTTTCAGTCTTTTACTCAGATATGATCACAACTATGGTACAGACTGCACCACCTCACCATCCATAAAGACTCCTCACACCCTTGTAATGGACTGTTCGAACTACTTCCCTCCGGCAGACGTTACATGGCCTTCTACGCCCGAACCTCCAGACTCAGGAACAGCTTCATTCCCAGAGCTATAGCATCTCTGAACCGGCCCTGTTGAGTGCCCCCCACCCCCATGGACTGTCTCCCTCGGATGGTCACGTCGCACAGACACGTCTGCACTTTAGTCTGTTTGAACTGTTTTGACTATTTACTGTTCTTTTTACAAACCATGTTCTCGGGATATCTAAATCTAAATGTTATTAGTTATTTAAGTTATGACATCGGATGGAAGCTGCAAACCAAATCTCGTTGCGCTTATGTGCAATCACAATAAAAGATATTATTATAATAATATAATAATATTATTATTATTATTATTATTATTATTATTATTATTATTATTATTATTATCATTATTATTGTTATTATTATTATTATTATTGTTATTATTATATTATTTGTCATGGAATGTGCAATATGGCACTAGTTTGCCAAAATTGGGGGAAATTTCAAATCTTTAATCAATTGAATACAACTTTACTTTAGACTTTAGAAATACAGCACAGCAAAGGGTCCTTCGGCCCACCAAGTCCATGCCGAACAGTAATCACTAGCACTATCCTACACACTAGGGACAATTTACAAATTTACCAAATCCAATTAACCTACAAACCTACACGTCTTTGGAGTATGGGAGGAAACCGGAATTTCTGGAGAACACCCACGTGATCACAGGGAAAACGTGCAAACCCCATAAAGACAGCACCCGTAGTCAGAATCGAACCTGGGCCTCTCTCGCTGTAAGACAGCAACTCTGCCACTTCCACCCCAAATATGTGTAATCAATATCAATTTTTACATGCATCATGGAGTCAAAAGAAACTACAGATGTTGGAATTTTGAGAAAAAAGCAATCTGCTGGAGGAATTCTCCGTGCCTTACATCCGCAGTGCATGTAACACGTGAAGGTCTGTGCAGCCCACGTGCCATCGACGCTGCTTCAAGCCGCCAATTTCCAGGGGACTGAAGACTGCTGAAATTCTGCCTTTGCATTACTGCGCATGCACAGCATCGTACTGCACATGAGCAGCGCAAGTTTCTTGGCGGGTTTTTCAAACATGGATTGCCATTATCTTAAGAGTATCTTAAGAAACAAAGCGAGAAGAATGGAGTTCGTGTATAAATGATGTGGTAAGTAAATTTCTTGGTGCTATATGTTTTTAAATACCGTATTTCCCGGCAACGAAAACGCTATTTTTTACCCAGAAATAAGGCATGAAAATTTACATGTGTCTTGGAAGCCAAAGTTGGAAGGTTGTTAGCCAAGAAAGATAGACTTGGCTATCCCTCAGTACAGCAACGTCAAGAACGATGTTGTTGTACTGAGGAATAGCCAAGTCTATCCCTCATTGTTGGCAGCTGATGGGAAGCGGCTGTAAAAGGACAGCGCCGCTGAGGAGGGGAGAGTTTCTTTCACAGCATGTGGGGAGTCTGGCCCGGGGTAAAGTTGCGGGGAGGGCAGGAGCGTTGAGAAGGAGGGTGTCGGGATCATGCCAGCAACTTACTTGCTACGACGCTCTGGGCGCTGAGCCACCGCATTGTGGCCGGGGGGGGAGAAGTAGCTCGGATGGCTGCGAGCGGCCACCGGTACGAGACAGCGGAACCGGCTGCCACCTCAGCTCCTTCAGCCGGCCCCCGCTCACCTCTGGCAGTGCTCTTCATCTGAAAACCTCTCTCCTGCCGCTCGCCAGCCTCATTCATGTCAGCCGCTTCCCGCAAATCCTTAAATTCCGACAGCGTGATCAAGGGACCAATTAAGGTTGCTCGGCTGTCGGAATTTAAGGATTTGCAGGAAGCGGCTGACAAGAGCGAAGCCGGCGAGCGGCATGTGAGAGATGTTCAGACGGAGAGCACTGCCAGAGGTGAGCAGGCCGGCAGAAGGCGTTGAAGTGGCGTCCAGTTCCGCTATCCGGTCCCAAGGCCGCTCGCAGCCACCTGAACTGCTTCCTTCCCCGGCCACAATGCGGTGGCTCCGCGCCCGGAGAGCCATGGCAGCGGTGAGTGAGTGAGTTACTGGCATGATCCCCGACCCCCTTCTTCTCAATACTCCTGCCCTCCCCGCAACTGTACCCCTGGCCAGACTCCCCTATTGGTCCCTTGAACAAGTATTGTCATTCAATAAGATTACAACTGATTCAACGTCCCGGTGTGCTCCCGTTTTTCCCACCATCTCTCCACCTGCCATCACCCTCCACCCCCCACCCACTCAGTAATTCAGAATGAAGGAGATTTGGAAGCCTTTGGGCAAATTGCTTTCTTTATTTTTATTTTTTTGAGTGTAGAAATTCTGTGTCCCACCAGCCTTCTTTCAAAATTTAGCAACTCAAAATCGGGGTGAGTTTTCATTGCCGGGAAATACGGTACTTTATTAAGAGATTTTGCTTTTGAAGACTTTATAAAAGTCGACTGACAGCTTACGGAGAGAACAATCTGCGCATGCGCGGTTTAAGATTTTTTTAAAAGCCGACTGACTGCCTACCCTGAATAATCACTCACGGCACGTGCCTGATCTCATGTCTGCAGGTCTTATTTTGCAGGACAATAAAGTATCATTCATTCATTCATCTACAGAAGAAAATATATGATCAACGTTTTGGATTGAGTTCCTTCCTCCAGTCCAGAGGAAGGGTCTCAACCGAATTGTCAACTGTCAATTTGCATGCACCCACTAAGTTATTCCAACACGTTGTGTTTAACAAGGCGCTCAGGAATGATAGGAAATGTGAGAGTGGCAGAATTGGTCAAATGACAGCATGGTTAGTTGTGGAGGACTTTCATATGAAGAAAGACTGGATAGACTCGGCTTGTACTGGCTAGAATTTAGAAGATTGAGGGGGGATCTTATCGAAACTTACAAAATTCTTAAGGGGTTGGACAGGCTAGATGCAGGAAGATTGTTCCGGATGTTGGGGAAGTCCAGAACAAGGGGTCACAGTTTAAGGATAAAGGGGAAATCTTTTAGGGCCGAGATGAGAAAAACATTTTTCACACAGAGAGTGGTGAATCTGTGGAATTCTCTGCCACAGAAGGTAGTTGAGGCCAGTTCATTGGCTATATTTAAGAGGGAATTAGATGTGGCCCTTGTGGCTAAAGGGATCAGGGGGTATGGAGAGAAGGCAGGTACGGGATACTGAGTTGGATGATCAGCCATGATCATATTGAATGGCGGTGCAGGCTCGAAGGGCCGAATGGCCTACTCCTGCACCTAATTTCTATGTTTCTATGTTTCTATGGAGAGCATGTCCACGAACAATCGGGGATCGAATCAGTGATATCATAGCCAGTTAAATAGTGACCGAGTTATTGAAGAGCAAACATGCAGGAAAGTTGCAGAGTAGTAAAAGCCATGGAGTAATGATAATGGACTTCAAAAGATCAAATGTAGATGGGGATAACTAAAACATCAGGGGCAAGGGGGAGAGAGAGGTTTCACAAATGGATTCAGGAAAACATTCCTGATCAGTACATTTCTGATTCAAAGCGGAAGGCAACAATGTTGAACTAAGCCAAGCCAAGTGAAGCAATATCAGTGGGAGAACAGTGGGCTCATTTCTTTAGCCAGAGGGTCGTGAATTTGTGGAATTCACCGTCAAAGATGGAGGTGGAGGTCAAGACATTTGGGTATTTTTAAAGTGGAGATTGATAGGTTCCCTATCAAGGATTGACACCTTTGATTAGTAAGGGTGTCATATGTTAGGGGCGGCACAGTGGTGTAGCGGTAGGGTTGCTGCTTTACACTGCCAGAAACCCGGCTTCATTCCTGGCTGCAGGTGCTGTGTGTGCGGAGTTTGTATGTTCTCCGTGTGACCACTTGTGTTCCCTCCGGGTTCTCCGGTTTCCTCCCACACTCCAAAGATGCACAGGTGTGGAGATTAATTGGCCTCTGTATTGCCAACTCAGTTGCCGAGGCAGCGTGAAGTGTAAATGGAGTCAATGGAAGGGGTTTGTGTGATGGTTTGGGCCGCATACACACCAGGCCCACACTGCATCTGACTACTTGATGTCTGACACAAAATGCTGGAGTAACTCAACGGGTCAGGCAGCATCTATGGAGAGAAGGAATGGGTGACGTTTCGGGTCGAGACCATTCTTCTACTTGATGTTTGTTCCATTTGTGGAACAATATTAAATATTATTATATATTATATATAGTGTGATTAAATGTCAATGTGATTAGAGCTAAAAAGGTATAGTTTAGGGATATACTATAGCTTGGAAGCAGCCCTTCAGCCCACCGAATCCATGCAGATAATTGATCACTCATTCACGCTAGTTCTATATTATTCCACTTTCTCATCTACTCCCTTCACACTAGGACAATTTTTCTCTCCCCAAAAGCCAAATAACCTATCAACCCGCATGTCTTTGGGATGTGGGAGGAAACCCACACGGTCACAGGGAGAACAGAGCAAACTCCACATAGATAGCAGTCAAGGTCAGAACGAACCCAGGACTCTGGCACTATGAGGCAGCAGCTCTACCAGCTGCACCACTGATCCCCCCTAAGTGTATCCTTCTACCACCTGGAATGCCAGAAATAAAAGATGCAACAGCTTAATGCATGCCCTAAACACTGACAACCCCTCACATTTTGAAACTACATTGGCTGAGCATTGGATTGAGCTCAAAGCTCCGAAAAATGACAGTCATTCAACAATCTCAGGAGAACCAACAGGACAACGTCTCAGCAGATTAATCACATTTAAGTCTGTATGTGCTAATCAGATGTGACCACTGTAAATTGTGCTCAAGGAATCACTTCTGACACAAACTATCTCACCTGATGATGCTCCTATTATTCCCAGACATACTGTAAATAAGGACTCCAAGAGAATAAGCAGCAATGTGTATACGTTTCACTTCCACAATCCAATCTTGGTCAGACTCATCAGCTTGCCCTTACAAATCCATCCTTCAGATTGTGTTGTTCTATTCAAAGTGCAAATCGGCAAGGAAAGAAAAATCCCAATAGGAAGTGATCCCAGATCAAAAGTCATGTTCACGAGAGAGAGAAAAAAAGAAAAAGAATAGGGTGCTCATTGGCATGGGCCATAGCAACTCACTCACAAATTAGCCAGACCAATGAACATGGGGCAGGCATTGGCGTCACATTCCCTGTAATATTCCAGGATACAGTAATTTATGAACAATTTCAAACGCCATATTCGATAAGATAAGATAAGATAAGATAACCTTTAATGTCATTCAGACCGAAGTCTGAACGAAATTGAAGCAGTCATACATACAATACAATACAATAAAAAACAACAATAAACACATATTAACATTCACCACAGTGAGTCCACCCAACATCTCCTCACTGTGATGGAGGCAAAAGTCTTAGGTCTCCAGTCTCTTCCCTCCTCTTCTCCCTCTGCGCTGAGGCGATACCCCCCGGGCGATGTTAAAACCTGTCCCGCGGCTCAAACACCGCGGCCCGGGGTGGTCGAAGCTGCCGCCCACCAGTCCTGCTGACGCAGCCGCTGGCCCGCGGCCGAACCCCGGACTCAGGCCACCACCGCCAGAACACCGTCCAAGCCACCGGAGCACCGTTCCAGCCCCGAGCCGGATCGCCCTCACGTGAGTACTGCCACAGTCTCAGCCTCGCGCCAGGAAGCCCGACTGGGCGCCGCTCAGCTACGGGGAAGCGGGTGCGCCCCGACCGAAGCAGCTCCTAGGGCAGGCTGTCCCCCCACATGCGCCGCGCTAATCCTAGGGGCTGGCGGCCCCGACGGGGAGAAGATCCTCCCTCGTGTTCCGACTGGACGCAGCTACTACCTCGGGCTGGGGGCCGAAACACCTGGGCCGACTCCTCCTCGGGCTGGGCCGCCCCGACCGGGAGACCGATTCTCCCTCGGGCTGGGCCGCCCACGACTGGGCCCGCTTCTCCCTCGGGCTGGGCCGCCCCGACTGGGCGCCGCTCCTCCCTAGGGCTAGTGAGCGCCATACCTCCCCGAGCTCGGCCACTCCGACGGGAGAGCACCGTTCCTTCCTCGGTGCGGGCCGTCCTCACGGGAGCGTCACAGTCCCTCACGGCAGCCCTGTTCAGCCCCGAGCGGGCCGCCCTCACGAGAGCGAGCTCAGGGCGAGTCCTGGCGGGCTCTGCCTCCTGAGCCTCGAGGTCGCCAGCTCCGCCATTAGGCCTCAGCGCAGACGGAGGCAGAGAAGGGGAATACGACAAAAAGTCGCATTCCCCCGCAGGGAGAGACAGCAAGCCCCGTTTCAACCCCCCCCCCCCCCAAAAACAGAAAATAAAAACCAAAACTAGACTAACCAAAACGAAAATAAACAACACAAAACAAACAGGACTGCCGGAGAGCCGCTGCAGCCAGAGCCGCGCCGCCTCCTAAGCCGCGCCACCTAAGATATGAATCAAGGGTATGAGATGTCAAACTCTACAGAGACAGCCCATCAATCAAAATATGCTATACAACAGTCAATTGCATATTCGTTTGGATAAAGAGGCTGTTTCAATCAGTGTATGCATTCAGGTAATGCAAGTGGCCTTTTCTTATTCATCCAGTATAATTCTCTCCTGCCTAAATAAAAATTTGGCTTTCCTCTTCGAGAATCAATCTAATAATTAGATAGCCCTGAAAGTTCCCAGAGGGAGATTCTCGAGGTCAAATTGATCTAATATCTCCAGAGATGCCCTGCAAGGTCCATCAGTAAGCAAGGAGATAATGAGTGATTCTATCATGTAGTGGCACTACAGTTGCTGCCTCACACTTCCTGGGACCTAATCAAACCTGACCTCAGGTGCTAACTTTAAGTTTTCATATTTCATATGTGCCCTGTGACTCCGTGGATCTCCAATAGATGCACCAATGTTCTCCCATATCCTAAAGACATGATGGTAAATTAATTGGCTGCTCTAAATTAATCCTTAAGGGCCTGTCCCACTTTCACAACTTAATTCAAAACCTCTGCCGTGTTTAAAGAACCTAAAAAAAAAATCAAGATCGTGGTAATCTACGAACTCCTACGACCTTCCACGACTATGTTCACGAACTCCTACAAACTCCTACGAGTATGTCTACAAATTCCCACGACTATTTCGATGCCCTCCTTACGAGTAAAAAGTTGCAATTTCTTTCATCCCGAGAATTTTTTACTCATGGACATTTTTTATCGGGCTGGAAAAAACGGCCCGACTTACCTGATGCCACCAGTACCTACGGCTGGCATAACGAGCCACTATGATATATCTACGAACTTCTATGACCTCCTACGGACTTGTTACGAATATTCTGTGTTTGAATCAAGGGGAAAACTCTGGAGAATTCGTGAATAACTCATGAAAGTGGGACAGGCCCTTTAGTGTCGGCTAGTGAAGATGCTGAGAGGATGTTTCCACCAGTGGGAGAGTCTAGGACCAGAGGGCATAGCCTCAGAATAAAAGAATGCACCTTAAGAAAGGAAATGAGGAAGAATTAATTTCGTCAGAAGGTGGCGAATCTGTAGAATTCTTTGCTACAGACAGCTGTGGAGGACAAGTGTCAGGGTGTTTTTAAGGTAAAGATTGACAGATTCTTGATTAGTCAGGGTGTCAAGGGTTATGGGGAGAAAGCAGGAAAATGGGGTTGAGAGGTAAAGATAGATCAGCCATGATTGAATGGCAGAGTAGACTCGATGGGCCGAATGGCCTAATTCTGTCCCCTTGACATAAACATGAACTTATGAAGTGGCAAAGTAAATCAAGGAGAAATTAGTGGACATGAGAGAAAACAAGTTGCAGGACTCCTGAGAAATTAGTCTGGAAGGGGATTGAAGGGATTGCATTGATGGGTTGAATGGTCTCTTTTCATGCAGTAGTAAGTTTAAATATCAATGGAGAATATTAACCACGAGGGATAAGCCTTGGAAATCTTCCCGTTCATACAGGCCTGAAAGGCATAAGCCTGCTGCCATCCAGGTGATACGTAGGTCTGCTTGCTCCAGATTAAAGAACTTGGTTAAAGCTCAGATCACAATGGCTATTTAAGATTTGTGCCTTCCATCATAGTGAGGAGGTGCCTGGTGAACTCACTGTGGTGGATGTTAAATTTGTGTTTATTGTGTGTTTTTGTCATTTTTATTATATGTATGACTGCAAGGCAATGAAATTTCGTTCAGACCGAAAGGTCTGGATGACAATAAAGGCTACTTTGACTTTGACTGACTATTGCGTTCAATTCAGAACAGAACACTGATGTTAAGCCTTTAAAATTGCAGCAATTCACAAACTCTTCGTGTGCACTGTCAGTTGTGGAATGACAATGGAGAAGATTGAATCTGATAGCCCAGTCCACCACTGAACACCATCATTCATAAAGAAAGAAAATTACATTTCACTCGGTCCTGGAAAAATAAGTTGCGTTTTTGCTTAACGTGTACGTGTTGGCCATTTCATTGCAGGGAGAATTTGAGGAATTCCAATATTAATTCAGCATCGATTCAACATTCTGTGGGGAATATAAAAGACAGGGATTAAGACAAATATGTCTGTGCATCACTAACGTAAAACATGCTGGAAATACAAAATAAAACAGGAAATGCATAAATGGCAAGTCAAGGATCAAAGAGAAAAATGAAGAATGCTTCAGATCAACAATCATTCCGTCAAACTTCTATTGATAGGTCACTAAGCAAAATGTTAATATTTCTCCTCCCTCACAGATGTTGCCTAGGTATCTGAAGCATTTTGTTTTATTTCAGTAGACAATAGACAATAGGAGCAGGAGTAGGCCATTCGGCCCTTCGAGCCAGCACCACCATTCAATGTGATCATGGCTGATCATCCCCAATCAGTACCCCATTCCTGCCTTCTCCCCATATCCCCTGACTCCGCTATCTTTAAGAGCCCTATCCAGCTCTCTCTTGAAAGCATCCAGAGAGCCTGCCTCCACCGCCCTCTGAGCAGAGAATTCCACAGACTCCCAACTCTCTGTGAAAAAAAGTGTTTCCTCGTCCCCGTTCTAAATAGCTTACGCCTTATTCTTAAACTGTGGCCCCTGGTTCTGGACTCCCCCAACATCGGGAACATGTTTCCTGCCTCCAGCGTGTCCAAACCCTTAACAATCTTATATGTTTCAATAAGATATAAGATAAGATTTCAGCGTGTTATAAGATGCTGTATAGGCATCTTAATGCACTGAACAATATAACAGTCATCATAGAGAGACACAAAATGCTGAAATAACTCAGCGGGTAAGGCAGCATCTCTGGAGAAAAGGAATAGGGATGTTTCGGGTCAAGACCCCTCATCAGACTGAGTCAGGGGAGAGGGAGACGAGAGATCTGAAAAGATACATAGAACAAATTAATGAAAGATATGCAAAAAGACAGATCAAAGCCAATAACGATGATCGTGGGCAGGTGGAGCCCACACTGGTCCATTGTTGGCTGTGGGAAAGGTGATAATGTGTAATACAAACAGTGATACTCATCAGTATGACAGTGAAGCTAATATGTTGACTAGGGTGGGGGAGGGATGGAGAGATAGGGTATACAAGGGTGACTTAGAGGTAGAGAGTTAGAGGGATTAGAGAAGCAGACATCATATTCTGCAAACAGGTATTTAGCTTCATCTCAAATGGGTTCTGGCAATTGTTCATAAGAACTTTAGAGAAAAAGCTACATAACCCTGAAAAATAATATTCATACCGCACAAGTCATTAATCTAGGGTTTTCCCACATCTTCCCCAAGTTATGGTGGTAAAATGTCCCTCTGTAGGCCAATCCTTGAATCTGAATTCAATTTTGTTTGTAGCTGGGGTCTAGCTTTTTGAATTCACTTTATTATCCTAGCATACTCTAGATTAATTTATATGATTGCATGCTTCAGGTTCTTGGTTTAACCAATCAGTTACCACAATTAGAGTGAATACAGCGCGGAAACAGGCCCTTCAACTTGCCCACACCGACCAACATGCCCCATCTACACTACACCCACCTGCCTGTGTTTCACCCATATCCCTCTAAACCTATCCTATACATGTACCTGTCTAAATGCTTATTTTACTTCGGAGTCACATGAGTGACTACGTGAAGAACCCCGCCAGGACGCATGCGTGTCATATCGCTACACGCATTGCAACGAGTCACAGCAGGGGGAACGACGTTCCCCTTAGCGGCAGAATTTGAAAGCCGGGAACAGCAGGTAAGGAGACTCTGCGTTCCTTCCACTTACCTTACAGGTGGAGACATGGACCAGATCCACGAAAACTGCGAAAAAGCTGGCGGGGGAGAACCGCGGAGTTGCGGGCAGCCGGCAGCAGCAGCCAACGGCACGCCAATCTCCCGTAATGGGAACAGCTGTGCCCGACTTCGCTCCCGCACCGGTCATGGCCTGGCGGTAGAGCAAAGCAAAAAACTAACAGAGTCGTTGACTCCGAAGAGTCCGACTCTGAATAGGCGCGAGCGGCCAGTGCCCGTGAGCATTGGGGCCGGTTGGAGCGGCTGGGAGCGGGGAACAAGAGCAGCCGCGACGGCCAGTGCCCATGAGCATTGGAGCCGGTTGGAGCGGCTGCAGGAACTGGAGCAGCAGCGAGTGGCCAGTGCCCGAGAGCATTGGAGCCAGCTGGAGCGGCTGTTGGAGCAGATACTCCAAAGTGACAGGCTCTGGGAGATGGAGACTAGTCACAGTGGGCAGCTAGTAAGTCCTACAGCAGTACCTCTTGTAGGGCTGCACAGTGTTTCTCCCTCATCAGAGGGGAGTACAGGGGGTCAATTCTGGGCTGACCCTGAAGAGGGGTGCAGAACATACCCCTAGTGCACATGGGGTGCAAGAAAACCTATTGGATATGGTGTCCCAGTTTATTCAACCCAACCACACTGGCCAAAACCTGGAACCTAAAATAGCTGCAAGTATCAACTACTTGTCATTCAACCAGCTATAAGGACAGGCATTATTGGACACCACAGCAAGACACTTACCACCAGGGAACTGCAAAACACTGAATGTTCCCAGTGTCAACCAGTGTATTTGAAAACATGTCGGAGCCTCAATCAGAGCCAGGGACTTGAAACTACAGAATAGTGTATCCAGAGAGAGATATTTGGATATAGCTACCTACTTACCAGGTAAACTAAATTTAGTGGCAGACAACAGGTCACGCAAATTCAATGAAAACACTGAATGGATGTTGGATAAAAATGTATTTGCTGAAATTACAGCACGGTATGGAACACCAGATATCGACCTATTCGCATCCAGGCTCACACCAGCTATCGAATTATGTTCATGGGAACCAGAACCTGGGGCAGTGGCAACAGATGCATTTTCGCTGCATTGGGGGATTGTTTATTTATGCATTCCCTCCTTTCTGCCTCATCAGTCGGGTATTTAGGTATATACAGCAAGACTCCGCGTCTGGTATTTTGATAGTACCCGATTGGCCTACTCAACCATGGGTCCCGGTGATACTCGACATGGTATTAGAACCATGCATCACCATCCATCATAGACCTAATTTACTGGTTCATCCCGCAACAAGGGGAAGTTACCCATGTCATAATTATATACACCTATTAATTTGTAGAGTTTGAAAGCACCTCTACTACACCTGGGACTGACGGACCGAACAGTGGATATTATTTCAGCGGCCCACAGACAGTCCACCAAAAAACAGTACTTGGTGTCATCAAGAAATGGGAAGTACTGTCACAACAATAAACATCACCCACAGATCTATGAACATCCCGTCTGTTCTGGAATTCCTGGCAAGCCTCCATTACGATGAGAGGCTCAGTCATAGTGCCGTCAACTACGCCAGAAGTGCTCTGTCAACATACCTGTGGCAAGGAACAGAGTGGCATTCTGTTGAGACACACCCTGGTAACCAAACTCATGAGGGGCATTTTAATGTTAATCCCCCAAGAACCAGGTACTCCCAAATATGGGATGTGAGCATTGTACTGACCATGTTAAGAAACTTTAGATTAGATTAGATTAGATTCGGTTTATTGTCATTCAGACCTTTCGGTCTGAACGAAATTTTGTTTCCCTGCAGTCATACATATAATTTAAAAAAATGGCAAAAACACACAATCAACACAAATTTAACATCCACCACAGTGAGTTCACCAAACACCTCCTCACTGTGGTGGAAGGCAAAATCTTAAAGTCTCTGTCTCTTCCCTCTTTGTTCTCCCTCTGCGCTGGTCTCCAGCTACAGCTCTGTCCCTACAGAAACTGACTATGAAAACAGGCATGCTGATGGCCTTGGTCACGGCACAAAGGGTCCAGTCACTACAGAAACTAAGGCTGGGCAACATGACTATTTCATCTGGAAATTTAACTTTTCACATCAATGAATTAGTCAAACAGAACAGACAGGGGTCAGCAGGCCTAAAAACAGAATTCAGGGCATACCCGACAGATGATCGTCTCTGTATTGTAACACACTTACTATTATATATGGAGTATACTAAGATCATCAGAGGGAAAGAAATGTCACTTTTAATCAGCTACAAACAGCCACTCAAAACAGTGACAGTCCAGACCATCTCTAGATGGCTAAAACAGGTCCTAATAAAGGCTGGAGTAGACACTAGCATTTTAAATCTCACTCGCTCCAGGGCTGCAGCTACATCGGCAGCTATGAAGTTGGATGTTCCTATGGACCAAATCCTCAAGACAGCAGGATGATCAACGGAGAAAACTTTCCAACGATTTTATAACAAACCAGTCATTGAACCTGGAACATTTGCAGAAACAATTTTAAGTTCTGTAATATAATTTACCCCATAAATAGGGGCTATAATTTGGTGTTAATATATTTATCGTTGGGTTTTCAATATCGTATTGATGTCTAATGATGTTAACACTATTCTCCCCATAATCAAGGCAGATGTGATGCATGGACTCGTTTCCACGGCATGAAATCACAGAGCTTTAAAATCTTCACGTAGTCACTCACGTGACTCCGAAGTAAAACAGTAAGATTAAACGTGAATTTACCAGTTTGAAGTTTGATCGATATTTTATGAGGAGTAACGTTGAGGGATTACGTGCCCTCCGCTCCCACCCTTGATCATATACTCAACTGGTATCTCTTCTCTAATCTTACTATGTTTAGTCATTACAGTTATCTGTGATTTCACACCGCTGCTTTGAAGAATGACACGCATGCGTCCTGGCGGGGTTCTTCACGTAATCCCTCAACGTTACTCCTCATAAAATAACGATCAAACTTCAAACTGGTAAATTCTCGTTTAATCTTACTATTTCATGTTGTAATAGTAAATTCCTGGAAAAATGTCTGGTGTTTGTCAGATTCCCTGCAAATTGGTTTGCATATTAAATGATCAATGTAAAGAAACAAGTTCTATAAATACCTTTGGTGCAAATCACATTGCAGTTAGATGTACGCATTCTAATAAACCAAATCACATGTCTTACTATGACTATATAAGCTGGTTATCACTAAACCAAAGGAAATACCAACAAATTGACAGATTATGGTAAGAAAGACCATAATCTGACCACAAACTACCTCCTCTGGCAGCTTGTTCCATACACCCACCACCTTTTGTGTGAAAAGGGTATCCCTCAGATTCCTATTAAATATTTCCCCCCTCACTTTAACTTCTGTAATATCAGACTTTTGCATGGGTCCGTGGGACATAACCCTTACGTATGTCGGGGAGCATCGATACATCGTCATTACCCGCAACACAATAGGTGGAAGGGCAGGTAGTGTAGAAAAAGCAGGGACTCTGCAGAAGGACTTGGACAGGTTAGGAGAGTAGGCAGGGGCGTGGCAGTTGGAATACAGTGTAGCAAAGTGTGGAGCCATGCATTTTGGTAGTAGGAATAAACGTGTTCACTTTTTTCTAAATGGGGAGAGAATCCAGAAAACGAAGGTGCAAAGGGACTTGGGAGTGCTGGTGCAGGATTCCCAAAAAGTTAATCTGCAAGTCGAATCGGCAGTAAAGTAAACAAACTGAATACTAGCATTTATTTCAAGTGGACTTGTATACAAAAACATGGATGTAATGCTGAGGCTCTGTAAGGCGCTGGTAAGACGGCATTTGGAATATAGTGAGCAATTTTCAGCACCATATCTGAGGAAAGATGTGCTGGCTCTGGAGAGGGTCGAGAGGAGGTTTACAAGAATGATCCCAAGGAATTAGTAGGTTAACACATGATGAGCATTTGTCGGCACTGGGCCTGTAATCGCTGGAGTTTAGAAGAATGAGGGGGGACCTCATTGAAACATACAGAATAGTGAAAAGCTTGGATAGAGTGGATGTGGAGAGGATGTTTCTACTAGTGGGAGAGTCTAGGATTAGAGGTCATTGCATCAGTATTAAAGGACGTTCTTTTATGAAGGAGATGAGGAGAAATGTATTTAGTCAGAGGGTGGTGAATCTGTGGAGTTCTGCCACAGAAGGCTGCGGAGGCGATGTTAGTGGATATATTTAAGGCAGAGAAAGACAGATTCTTGATTAGTATGGGAGGTTATGAGGAATAGGAGAAAGGGGTTATGAGGAAGAGATAGATCAGCCATGATTGAATGGGGGAGTAGACTTGATGTGCTCAATGGCCTAATTCTACTCATATCACTTATGACCTATGACCTTAACACAGCTTGTACAACCTTTCAGATGTTTGAACCATCGTTGTATTTGATTTATTTGTCTGATTCAATCTATAATTTCTCTAGGATTTCAAGAGCACGTCACAAGAGCAGTAGCATAGGGTGGGACATTGCAAAATAACTGAATCGCAGCATCAGAGGAAGGAAGTGCTGCTGAGAGATTTCAAATACCATCTGCTGGAGCCTCAAAGTATCGCAAAAGATGCTCTTAAAATTGATGCAAAAAGATGATGGGCTGAAGAAAGATCGCTCCCCAAAACGTCACGCATTTCCTCTCTCGAGATATGCTGCCTGTTCCGCTGAGTTACTCCAGCATTTTGTGTCTATCTTCAGCAAAAGGATGATGTGGATTAATTTGAGTTGTGTCAATTCTACAACAGAGAAACAGGCTACTTGTCACAAACAGTTTCAGCAACCATTTACTGTATTTTCAATGAGAGCCTCCATCCACTTATCCAATAGCATCTGTATAGCCTCCCATTCATTTCTCCTTAAACTAATTCAGCATCTCCCCACCAATTCATCGGGAAATTGCATAGTAGGTTTCAGGAAAACGATTTCTCATGGGTCTATAATATAAAATGCACTTGTGCCTTTCACAAATACATTTTATATTTCCCACGCATGGGATCTGAGAGTAATTGAGATGCGAGATTGCAGGGATTAAGGATGAGAAGCGTTCTTTAGTAGCGTGCATCGGCGGGGCTGTCATCTAGATCTGAAATTATCTTTCTGCCTCTGTTACAAATCATAGAAATTTTAAGGAGAGCTTTTAATTCACCAGCCAACTAATGGGTGGGCATATTGTAGTCCAGTGTAAATAAGACAATTAATGTATTTCCATTATTTAGGTGCTCGAGGGTGGAGGCTGAGGAGCTCTAACTGTAACAGGCCAGTTATGCAGTGTAATCTACTGTACCCACATGGCCACGAAGACTTGAGCTCGTGAGTGGGAAGGAAGTGCAGATGCTGGTTTAAACAGAAAATACACACAAAATGCTGGACTATCTCAGTGGGACTGGCAGCATCTCTGGAGAGAATGAATGGGTAACGTTTCGGGTGACCTTCTTGTAATGAGACGAGTCAATAGACGATAGACAATAGGTGCAGGAGTAGGCCATTCGGCCCTTCGAGTCGTACACACGTCAAGATACAACACATTTATTAAAGTCCACTTACAACATTGGTCTGCAGGACGTTACAGCATTGGTCTGAGCAGCTACTCGGACTGCATTACGTAAGTAAGCTCTTGGTAATATAAATTGCATTTTAGGCGGAGCTACTACTAACAAGCACTACAATTGGTTAGTAGGACATAACCAATCTACATCTTTCCTTGTAGAAACAAAATATAGCACAGATATGTGGATACATGGTGGTTAAACAATACTGTAGCTGAAACGCTAATAATGCATATGGGGAAGTATAAATGGTTACACAAAGCTGCTGTATCTAATGGGTGGCCTGCCGACTCCTCCGGCGCGTGTACGGTACTAATTCGCAGCTCCTCCTTTCACCGGTGAAGTGACTGGGGATGGGACCGGGGCTGTGACCGGGGACGGCACCAGAGACCCGCCGGGTGGAGGTGGTGAAACAGGCGAGCTGGGCGCTGAACGTGGGGGACACAGTCTCTGGCAGTGGAGCAGCCGGCCCGGTAGTGGGAGGGTAAACAAAATGCGGGACCTCTGATACGGAGTCGCAGGACGCGGTTCCTTCACAGGAAGGAGATGTTGACGGTTGCGTCTGTAAATGGCCCCGTCCACGCTTACCAGTTCTTTGGCAGGGCTGTGGATGTGACCCAGACCGCCATAGCCCTTGTTGTTCTGGAGGTGAACAACCTGTCCACTGGAGAGAAGTCTAAGTGGCTTACTGGACTTGTCAAAAAAACGTTTTTGTGCATCGCGCTTGAATTGTAGTTGTTTCTGGACTGCGGGCAGACTGTGACTGCAAAAGCTGCTGGAGTACAGGCAGAGCAGCACGGTTTGATGAGACATCAGTCGTTGGGCTGGGGAACCCAGTATGGGATCCCTGGAAATGTTCCTTAAATTAAGCAGGTCCAGGTAGACTTAGGCAGATTTTGCAAGGTAAGAACGCTCCATTAGTTATTTTGCGCTTCGGACGGCCCGTTCGGTGAGTCCGTTGGACTGCGGAAACTCAGGGCTGCTGGTGATACGATGAAAGTCCCATCGTTGAGCAAAGTTTTTGAAAATCCGGCTGGTGAACTGACTGCCGTTATCGGATAGAAGGCGTGCAGGGGAACCGTGCAAGGAGAACTGGCGCTGCAACTTATGGATAACTGCTTCAGATGTGATGGTTTGGAGTAGATCGATGTCAAACCAGCCCGATTATGAGTCAACAAGAACCAGATAGTATTTCCCATGCTATTCTAATATGGATCACGGTAGAGGAGGAACCGGGTGCCGCAGTAAGGGCTGCTTCTGCTGGTGTGGCGTCAGGCTTTTGCAGATGGCGCAGACTTTTGTCACGTATGTACTTGGTCATACCAGGCCAGTAAAACATGTTTTGTACCCGTTGTAAGGTTGCCTCCACACCGGGGTGGCCCCTGTAGACAGCATCAAAGTATTTGTCCCGGTGGACGACTGGGACAACTGCCTTGTGACCCTTAACTATAATCCTGTCCTGTAACACCAGTTCGTCGCGAACCAGGAGGTATGGGCGGATTTCCATCTCTTGTCATGTTTTGATTGTGTCGTGTTTTTTTACACTTATGGGATATTGGTGTCACAGGAAAGGTTAACTTTTACTACCCATCCCAATACATTTCGTAGAACATGTCCCAACACTGGATGAGTGCAAATGTACACCAGACTATCGGCAGATCTTCAGTAACCTGGGAGAAGCAATCTAATGGTACTGTCCCACTTACGCGACTTTGAAAATCCAGCAGTGATCAGAACAAGGTACGACTCTTTGGGCGACTGCTCACGACCATACAGGCTTCACCCTGTATGACGCCAGGGTGTCGCCTGTATGGTCGTGAGTCGTCTCCTCAGTCGCTCAAAGAGTCGTAGCGTCCTTCTGGTCGCCGTTGGGTTTTCAACATGTTGAAAATTTTCGGTGACCTGCAACAACCTATGACAGGTGCCAACAGTCGCCGAAAAAAGTTGCATAAGTGGCCCATTAGTGATATTCACATTAATTTTCCATGTATCGGTAACATTCCAACCAAGTTACAATGGTTAAAGAGTGGACCACCACAGTCAATTAATATTCTGCTTTCTGAATGGCTAGAAACATGTGAAACTGTATTCCAGCTTACCAGAGGATAGATTTTAGAAATGCAGAGCTTACAATTAGTACCTGTCCTAGCAAAAACTTTCATTTAGAACATAAAATAAGTCCCCTGTATCAGATGGCTGTAAAGCTGCTGTGATTAATGACAAGGAGAGTTTTATCAGCATATCAGTGATGAAATCTGAAACTTCATGCCAAGTAAAACCTGCTCTTCAAAGTATTTTGCCAATAGCATAAATATATCAAAATATTTTTTTCCATGCTACATTTTTTATGAGCTAAATGAAGATTGACTTCAGGTGACCTCTGCGATGTGTTTGCCTCATCAAAGATAAAGGCAAATGGTAGTATTAGTAGATTGTGTTCCAGGAGTCATGCTCTATCTGCACGTGGACTGGAAACAAAGCTTCTTCACAAAGTGGCCAAAGTTCGGACCTTTCCTGTAACTGAAGGGAAATAGACCGATGTGCATGCAATGAAGATCGACACAAAATGCTGGAGTAACTCAGCAGGACAGGCAGCATCTCTGGACAGAAGGAATGGGTGACGTTTCGGACCATTCTTCAGACTCAACGTGCATGCAATGTCCTGACCACAAATCAACCCCTAATTATATCCCCTCACCTCACTCTAACATAAATTACAGATGTAGGACAATCTTAGTTTAGTTTTTAGTTTAGTTTAGTTTAGTTTAGTTTAGTTTAGTTTAGTTTAGTTTAGTTTAGTTTAGTTTAGTTTAGTTTAGTTCAGAGAATCAGCATGGAAACAGGCACTTCGGGCAACTGAGTCCGCACCTACCAGCGATCCCCTCACACTAACACTACCCTACACACCAGGGACCATTTACCTTTATATCACTCCAATTAACCTACATGCCTGTACATCTTGGGAGTGTGGGAGGAAACCGAAGATCCTGGAGAAAACCCACGCAGGTCATGGAGAAAATTTACAAACTCCGTACAGACGGCACCCGTAGTCAGGATCAAACCAGGGTCCCTATCACTGCACCACCGTGCCGCCCTAAGTGATCAAGTTTGCCCCCAAAGAATCAGGAGTCTTTGGTTTAAAGGTTGTCTCAGCCCATGTGAAACCATTTCAAAATCTTCAAACAGATTTGTTGATAAGCACAATTTGTAACGTGAAAATTCTGAGTATTTATCTAGGAGAAAGGCAGAGAGGGAGGCATGAGGTGGAGAGGAGTGGGTTGGAAGAAGATTTGTTCATTGTCAAAGAGCCATACAGAGCATGGAAACAGACCCTTCGGCCCAACATGTTCATGTCCATGTCAACCAAGTGGCCTAACAGCTAGTTCCACTTGCCTGTGCTTGGACATTATCCCTCCAATCTTCCCCCCCCCCTCCCCATATCATCGTCAACTACATTTAAGAATAAGGGGTAAGGCATTTAGAACGGAGATGAAGAAACACTTTTTCACAGAGAGTTGTGTGTCTGTGGAATTCTCTACCTCAGAGGGCGTTGGAGGCCGGTTCCCTGGATACTTTCAAGAGAGAGCTTGATAGGGCTCTTAAAGATAGCGGAGTCAAGGGATATGGGGAGAAGGCAGGAACGGGGTACTGATTGTGGATGATCAGCCATGAACACATTGAATGCCGATGCTGGCTCGAAGGGCCGAATGGCCTACTCCTGCACCTATTGTCGGTTGTCCATTGTCCCTGTCCAAGTGTCTTTTAAATGTGCAATCGCAGCCACTTCTACCACTTCCTCTGGAGACTCGTTCCATATGTGCGCCAACCTTTGTGTGAGAAAGTTGCCTCTAAAGTCCCTTTTAAATCTTAAATATTTAAATTCAAGTCACTTTAAACCGATACTTTCTAGTTTTAGGTTACCATATTCAAGGGAAAAGACTGTGGCTATTAGCTTTATCTCTGTCCTCGTGATTCTATAAGCCTGTGTAAGGTTATCCCTCAGCCTCCCTCACTCCATGGGGAAGCGGCTGGATTAAATGATTGGGCAGAATGAATGGCTAAACTATGTACAAAGCTCTAGGTTTGACATCATGATCTACTTGTTCTCCACTTTTGATTTGGGCCAATACTTTGGTCTATGTTTTTCTGCCTTTGAATAGTACCATTTTCTTTTTTTGAAAAGGACCTAAATAGAAAAGCAAAAGATTTAGGAATAACCATGCATATTCAAGAAAGGGAACACCGACTATTTCTGTAATCTGTGCAATTTTTGTTGTAATTCCTAGAAATCGGAGCAACAATTTGTTCTACCCACCCGTGCTGCAGCTGATTTCATCAACTACATTTAACACTGCTAAACACGACGATGCAGCTCTGTAGGACATATATTAGGCCACATTTGGTGCATTGCATACAGTTCTGGTCACCCCCTTACAGGAAAGATGTGGAAGCTTTGGAGAGGGTGCAGCAGAGGTTTTCCAGAATGCTGCCTGAATTAGAAGGTTCCGTTACAGGGAGAAGTAGGATAGACTTGGATTGTTTTCTCTGGAACATCAAAGGTTGCGAGGAGATTTGATAGAAGTATATAAAATTATGAGAAGAATAGATAAGGTAGACAGTCAGAACTTTTAACAGGTCGGATAGTTTAATGGAGGAGGATAGTTTAATGGAGAATGTGCAGGGCAAGTTTTTTTACACAGAGGGTGGTGGGGGCCTGGAACACACTGCCAGGGATGGTGATGGAGGCAGGTAATGATAGTGCCGTATAAGAATCTTTTAGATAGGCACATGGATATGCAGGGAATGGAGGGATATTGATCACTTGCAGGCAAATGATATCAGTTCAGCTAGGCATCATGTTCGGCATAAATATTCTGGGACGAAGGGACTGTTCCTGTGCTACACTGTTCTCTGTTCGATGTTCTTGGTAAATGAGGATGAATTTACAGGCAGGAAGATTACTCGAAATCCAATGGAAAAAAGAAAGTGATGCGCGAATGAAGGTGGCAATTAATTTGAACAGATTCTGAGCAGGCTGTGTCAAAATTCCTTACAAACAATTCATAAATGGTGCATGCCTTACTCAAACGTGATTTGGGTCAACCAAATACATGCCCAATGACTATGCATGCATTAAATATCAATGTAAGTCGTTTCAGTGATAAGGCTCTCATGTTTCTCATAAACCGCATCCACAGTAACCGTGCAAGACGTGAGAGAGTAGAAAGGACAAGAGGTGGAGGAGTCATGCTACTAATCAGGGAGTCTGCCACACGCCACTCAGAGAAGACATACTGGGGGGTTTGTCCACTGAGGTAACATATAAATATAAGAAGGGTGTATGGGATTGTACTGTAGGCCTTCCAATAGCAAGTATGAAATAGAGTTTCAGGCATGTAGACAGATTGCCAAAAGACGTCAAAGCTATAGAGAGTTGTGAATTTGTGGAATCACACAGAGAATTGCGAACTTGTGGAATTTGGCACCTCAGGAGGCAGTGCCAAAGGCTTAGATGGGGAAAGATTTGTAAGGTGTATCCTAGATGGTATCTTGAAACAGCATGTGGACAGCCAAGAAGGGAACATACTATACTGGACCTTGTGTTGGGAAAGGAGCCTGGCCAGGTGACTGGTGTTTCGGTGAAAGTGCATATGGGGGATAGTGTTCACAACTCCATAGGTTTTCAGATTGTTTTGTATAAGGAGAAGTGTGGACCATGTGGGAAGTTGCTAAATTGGAGTAAGGGAAATTACAATACTATAAGGCAGGAGCTTGGAAGGGTGGATTGGGAGCAGTTGTTATTGGGTAAGTCCTCATTGGACATGCGGGGAGTAATTTAAATGCCAGTTTGTCAAAGTTCAAGACCAGCATGTTCTAGTTAGGAGGAGAAACAAAAGGCAAAGTAAAGAAACCTTGGATGACCTCACATCCAAGGTTGTAAATATGGTGAAAAAGCTAAGGGAATACATGCAAGGTTTAACAAGATGAGAACAGACAGGGCCTTTGAGGGATAAAAAGCAAGGAAAGTATTAAAGGGGCCACAAAATGCCTTTGGCAAGTGGATTAAAGAAAATGCCAAGACTTTTTATACCTACATTAATAACAAAAGTGTAACCAGGGAGAAGGTAGGTCCTCTCAAGAATAAAGAAGGGATTTTGTGCTCAGAGTCAGGGGATGTAGGTGAGCTCTGAGCAAGTACTTTGATTTCATTTTCCCATGGAGAAAGACACGGAGGGCAGTGAGGTCAGTGTGGAGAATACTAATATACAACGGCAGCTTGAGATTACAGAGGAAGTTGGGGCTCTTGAAGAGCATTAAAAAAGATAAATCCCCAGGGCCTGACAGGATCTGTCCCAAGTTATTGAGGAAGGCATGAGAGGAATTGGTGGGTCTTTGACGAAGATCGTTATATCTTATCTAGCCACAGGCAAGGTCCTGGTGAATTAAAGAGTGGCCAATGATGTTCCTTTGTCTATGAAGGGAAATAGAGAGAAACATGAAAAAAAAAAATAGTGGCAGGACAAGTAGATAGATTGGTCCCACAGTAGATAGATTGGTAAAGAAGGCATATGGTGTCCTTGCCTTCATTGGTCATGGCATTGAGGATAAGGGTCAGGAAGTCATGATGCAGCTTTGTAAGATTTTGGTTAGGCTGTACTTAGAGTAGTGCACACAGTTCTGTTCGCCCCGTGGCAGGAAAGATGTGGAAGTTTGGAGAGGGTGCAGAGGAGGTTTAACAGAATGATGTCTAGATAAGAGGGTATTAGCGACAGGGAGAGGATGGGTGGACATGGGTTGTTTCTCTGGAAGGTTGGAGATTGAGCAGAGACCTGATAGAAATGTATAAAATTATGAGAGGCATAGACAGTCAGAACATTTTTCTCTGTATAGAAATATCAAATACCAGAGGGAATAAGGTGAAAGGGGCAGTTTAATGGAGATGTGCAGGGCATGTTTTTTTACGCAGAGGGTAGTGAGTGCTTGGAACACTCATGGCGCAGCGGTAGAGTTGCTCCCTTACAGCGCTTATAGCGCTGGAGACCAGGGTTTGAGCCTGACTACAGGTGCTGTCTGTATGGAGTTTGCATGTTCTCCCCATGACCGCATGGGTTTTCTCTGAGATCTTCGGTTTCCTCCCACACTCCAAAGATATACAGGTTGGAAGGTTAGTTGGCTTGGTATGAATGTAAAATTGTCCCTAGTGTGTGTAGGATAGTGTTAATGTGCGGGGATTGCTGAGCGGTGCGGACTCGGTGGGCCAAAGGATGAGGTATCTCTAAAATAAACTAAAAAATTCTGCGGGAGATGGTAGTGGATGTTGACACACTACAGTAGTGGCATTTAAGACACTTTTAGATAGACACATAGATATGCAGGGGATGGAGGGATATAAATTATATGCAGACAGGTAAGATCTGGTCTTAGCATTATGTTCGTCACAGACATTGTGGGCTGATAGACCTGTTCCTATGTTGTGTTGTTCTATGTTGTCTATTCTAAGAGCTCCATCTAATGATGGGGAACTGAAAAATGACGCTGAGTCATGTACATTAATTTCCACATGAATAAGCATGCATGCCAGGACCTACAGGTATACTGCTTATTCTCACTTGTTTGAATGATTTAGAGTGGTAACTTTTTTCTTTATTATAGCCTATCGCATCAATATGTAGAACTATTTGACACGCTTTCAAATGCATTTTGGGTTTATGCATATCACCACCAAGGGCGGCACTTATTGCCACCTCATCCTGATGAAAAGATCATGAGGAATCCTTAAGTTGGACATTCTGTCATGCGGTGTTACATTTGGTGTGTTACATCAAGCATGTTTACCGTCAACAGTGTTTTATTTTCATATGTCCTGAAGTGGAACAATAACATCCTTACTTGCCGCAGCACATCAGCTATGCAGGGTACTCTGTAAAACACATAATAAACAACAACAAAATTCAGTGTGTGTTTGTATATACCTATGTATACAAAACAAATAAACGCACATTAATAGTACACAGACGAAAGCAATGCCTCCAAGTCTGTGTAGTTTGGACCTTATTTGGAGGTTGTAGTGTTTAATAGCCTGATGGTTGTAGGGAAGAAGCTGTTCCTGAACCTGGAAATTGCAGTTTTCAGGTTCCTATACCTTGTTCTCGATGGCAGGAGTGAAATGAGAGCGTGGTCAGGGTGGTGTGGGTCTCTGCTGATGTTGGCTCCTTTTTTGAGACAGCGATTCTTGTAGACAAGACCTCATCAGGTACATAGAGCACTGGTAATGCACCTTCATTCGTTTGTTCTCTATGTTTGTTCCACATGGAGCATTCTGAGCACATGCAGTTACATAATTATGACGGAATTTGCGCGAGGGTTTGGCTCACATGATGTTATAGGTGCCTCAGCTCTTGCACACTGAACTAGGCCCTACATTTAGGTATGTTGCAAAGCCTACCTGAAGCGTCGTTGAAGATGTGCTGCTGAGGGTGTGCGCGATTTTGGCGCCGTTTAGAGGGGGCGGGTTTAAAACGCGATTTTCTCTAAGCTGTTCCAATCGAAAATGTTCAGCCTAGTTAATTATTAACGAAAATCGCTGAAAGACCCCGTCGCAAAAGCTATTATTAGGTTTAAAGGCCTTGAATAATAGTTATAGTAGTTTAAAAATCAATCTCTAAACCCGCGACCGTCAGCAACCGCAGGGTCTCATAAAGCAAATAGCAGAAGTTAGGTTGTATATTTTTACATTAAAAAGGGCTTCTAAAGATCCCTTTATACTAAGTTTAATATTGCGAGTAGCTCAATTTGGGCCCATTATATCGCGCAGTATTTTTCTCGGCATTTGGGGCACAAATCTACCGCAATGTGAACGTTCTAAACCAGCACGTTCCACAGGGACCCACTGGAAAGCTGATTTAAATGGGCATTTATTTACAGCAATTAAACACTAAATTCCTTCCATTTGGCCTATAAATTAATGTAAATGAGATTTAAAAATCATATTTTATTGTGAATTATTTGTGAATATTATTTGGACATTTAGGCTATTTAAAAATGTTAATCATTTATTAAGAAATGGATAGATGTTTAGATCTAGTAATTGAAGTCTGAAATTAGCTACAATTAGGTAACTAACTAATTATATGCTTTAATTTCAGGTCATCCAAGTAAGATTATTTTATATTTGTTTCAGAATGCTTCAATCTATGATAACTGAAAATTTCATTCAGTTCTCTTAATTTTTAAGAAAGTTATGGGCTTTTGACTGTTCACGATCACAGCTTTTTTGTTATGTCCATAGAAAATCAATAGGGAACAAGATGCTCATTTCCCAGTATGAAAATGGCCATAACTTTTTAAATACTTGAGATATGAAAGTGAATTAGGTGTCAAATTAAACTTATTTTTATGCTTTATCTGATGGGATAAATTACAGACTTGATTTTTAAAATCTCAAAATTTTGTAACATTGCTACTACATTGACTTTAAAGGAGGCCTAACCTCACCCAAGGTGCAGCTGGAAAGTCCTGGGTAACCACCTTTTCCCAGGTAAGATCTACTTTGTTGGCACTTCTTAGCAATTGCTTCCATCTATCCCCATTGCCACTGCCCCATGTCCTCAAACCCCTTGAAAACCAAACCTTCCCTGGTGAGTCAGAGCTGCTGTGGATTTGGAAGCAACAGCAGGAGAAGCTAAGCAAGAGAAAATACTGATTGGCTCTAGCCCATGTGGGAGAGAGTTAGAAGTGAATCAGAGGGGGGGAAAACAGTTGAAAAGGAGACGTAAAGTACAGGCAGACTTTACTCAGAGCTGCTGTGGATTTGGAAGCAACAGCAGGAGAAGATAAGCAAGAGAAAACACTGATTGGCGCTAGCCCAAGTGGGAGGAGAGTTAGAAGTGAGTCAGAGGGGGGAAAACAGTTCAAAACTGAGGAATTTGGTTTGTAAATTGGTAAATTAGGCAATTTATCAGTCGATATAAGCAAGACGGCCCTTAGGGAGCGGCAGTGAGGGAAGTGCCCTGTGAGAAAAGTGCGAGTCTTTGGCTCGAGAGTCTTCGGCGAGGAGGCTGAGGAGAGGAAGCTACGCAACACGCTGGAGAGGGAGAGACAAAAGAAGGAGATGTCAGGCAAGCTGATTCAGTGTGATGCTTACAGTATGTGGGAGGTCAAGGACACTGCTGGTGCCTCTGGCTGCTACAAATGTGAGAAGTGCATCCAGGTACAGCTCCTGAAGGACCGTGTTGGGGAACTGGAGAAGCAAGTGGATGACCTCCGGTTCGGCCGAGAAACGGAGTCGTTCCTCAACAAGTCCTACAGTAAGATTGTTACACCTAAGGTACTGGAAGGGAGAAGGTGGGTGATGGTGAGAAAGGGAGGGAAGCATGGAATGCAAACGTCCCCGGGTGTTGTACCTCTTGTGAACAAGTTCACCCACTTCGAAGCTGTCGGGACAGATGACTTTTTTACACTGAGCGGCGGACTGGCTTGCGATGCGAATAGGGCTGTTGAGCCAAAAACAAATAGGCCAAAGTCAGGCAACGCCATTGTAGTGGGAGACTCCATTGTGAGAGGTACGGACAGGGGTTTTTGCGGCTACAGACGGGATTCGAGGATGGTGTGCTGCCTCCCTGGTGCCAGGATCCAGGATGTCACGGATAAAGTGCATAAAATCCTCAAGGGAGAAGGTGAACAGCCGAAAGTGTTAGGGCATGTCGGCACAAACGATGTCGGAAAGAAGGGGATGAATATTCTGCAGCGTGACTTTAGAGAGCTCGGAAAAATGCTGAAAAGCAGGACCTCCAGGGTTGTTATCTCCGGTTTGCTTCCAGTTCCTCGTGCTGGCGAGAGCAGGAACAGGGAGATACGGGACCTGAATATGTGGCTGAGGAACTGGTGCACGGGGCAGGGGTTTAGATTCTTAGATCACTGGGATCTGTTTTGGAGTAAGGTGGAACTGTACAAAAAGGACGGATTGCATCTTAACAGGTGGGGGACCAGCATTCTGGCAGGCAGGTTTGCCACTGCTACACGGGTGGTTTTAAACTGAATAAGGGGGGTGGGGTGTCAAATGGGATAGTTGAGGATGGAGTTAAAGGGAAAGGGTTTCTTAAATGTGTGAGCGGAGAGACAGAGGGGTGTAAAATTATGGTAGAAGCAATAGGTAGCAAGGTGAAAAGTAAAAGTGGCAGGCAGACAAATCCAGGGCAAAAATCAAAAAGGGCCACTTTTCAACATAATTGTATAAGGGGTAAGAGTGTTGTAAAAACAAGCCTGAAGGCTTTGTGTCTCAATGCAAGGAGCATTCGTAATAAGGTGGATGAGTTGAATGTGCAGATAGCTATTAATGACTATGATATAGTTGGGATCACGGAGACATGGCTCCAGGCTGACCAAGGCTGGGAGCTGAACATCCAGGGATATTCAATATTCAGGAGGAATAAACAGAAAGGGAAAGGAGGTGGGGTAGCGTTGCTGGTTAGAGAGCAGATTAACGCAATAGAAAGGAAGGACATTAGCTTGGAGGATGTGGAATCGATATGGGTAGAGCTGCGAAACACTAAGGGGCAGAAAACGCTAGTGGGAGTTGTGTACAGGCCACCTAACAGTAGTAGTGGAGTTGGGGATGGCATCAAACAGGAAATTAGAAATGCGTGCAACAAAGGTAAAACAGTTATAATGGGTGATTTCAATCTACATATAGATTGGGTGAATCAAATTGGCAAGGGTGCTGAGGAAGAGGATTTCTTGGAATGTATGCGGGATAGTTTTCTAAACCAACATGTAGAGGAACCAACGAGAGAGCAGGCTATTCTAGATTGGGTATTGAGTAATGAGGAAGGGTTAGTTAGCAGTCTTGTTGTGCGTGGCCCCTTGGGCAAGAGTGACCATAATATGGTTGAGTTCTTCATTAGGATGGAGAGTGACATTGTTAATTCAGAAACAAGGGTCCTGAACTTAAAGAAAGGTAACTTTGAGTGTATGAGACATGAATTGGCCAAGATAGACTGGCAATTGATTCTTAACGGGTTGACGGTGGATATGCAATGGAAGGCATTTAAAGACTGCATGGATGAACTACAACAATTGTTCATCCCAGGTACACAAAAATTCTGGAGAAATTCAGCGGGTGCAGCGGCATCTATGGAGCGAAGGAAATGGGCAACGTTTCGGGCCGAAACCCTTCTTCAGACTGATAGGGGGTGGCGGGGAGAAGGAAGGAAAAAGGAGGAGGAGGAGCCCGGGGGCTGAGGGATGGGAGGAGACAGCCCGAGGGCTGAGGAAGGGGAGGAGACAGCAAGGGCTAACAAAATTGGGAGAATTCAATGTTCATGCCCGCAGGATGCAGACTCCCCAAGCGGAATATGAGGTGCTGTTCCTACAATTTCCGGTGTTGCTCACTCTGGCCATGGAGGAGATCCAGGACAGAGAGGTCAGATTGGGAATGGGAGGGGGAGTTGAAGTGCTGAGCCACCGGGAGGTCAGGTAGGATCTTGCGGACCGAGCGAGGGGTTCGGCGAAACGATCGCCCAACCTCCGCTTAGTCTCACCGATGTAGATCAGCTGACATCTAGAGCAGCGGATGCAGTAGATGAGGTTGGAGGAGATACGGGTGAACCTCTATCGCACCTGGAACGACTGCTTGGGACCTTGAATGGAGTCGAGGGGGGAGGTAAAGGGACAGATGTTGCATATCTTGCAGTTGCAACGGAAAGTGCCCGGGGAGGGGGTGGTACGGGAGGGAAGGGAAGAATTGACAAGGGAGTTGCGGAGGGAGCGGTCTTTGCGGAACGCAGACATGGGGGGAGATGGGAAGTTGTGGCGAGTGGTGGGGTCACGTTGGAGGTGGCGAAACTGACAGAGGATTACTTGTTGTATGTGACGCCTGGTGGGGTGAAAGGTGAGGACTAGAGGACTCTGCCCTTGTTGCGAGTGGGGGGATGGGGAGAGAGAGCAGTGTTGCGGGGTATGGAAGAGACCCTGGTGCGAGCCTCAGCTATGGTGGAAGAGGGGAACCCCTGTTCCCTGAAGAATGAAGACATTTCAGATGCCCTGGTGTGGAACGCCTCATCCTGGGAGCAGATGCGGCGTAGACGGAGGAATTGGGAGTAGGGGATGAAGTCCTTACAGGAAGCAGGGTGGGAAGAAGTGTAGTCCAGATAGCCATGGGAGTCAGTGGGTTTATAGTGGATGTCGGTCAGAAGTCTCTCACCTGCGATGGAGATAGTGAGGTCAAGGAATGGTAGGGAAATGTCAGAGATAGTCCAGGTGTATTTGAGTGCCGGATGGAAATTGGTGGTGAAGTGGATGAAGTCAGTCAGTTGTGTGTAGGTGCAGGAGGTGGCACCAAAGCAGTCGTCGATGTAACGGAGGTAGAGGTCGGGGATGGGGCCCTGGTACGTATTGAACAAGGATTGTTCGACGTACCCGACAAAGAGGCAGGCGTAGCTGGGGCCCATGTGTGTGCCCATAGCTACGCCTTGTATTTGGAGGAAATGGGAGGAGTCAAACGTGAAGTTATTGAGGGTAAGGACCAGCTCCACTAGGCGGAGGAGAGTGTCAATGGCTGGGTATAGTTTGCTTCTCTGGTCGAGGAAGAACCGGAGGGCTTTGAGACCATCCTGGTGGGGGATGGAGGTGTAGAGTGACTGGACGTCCATGGTGAAGATGAGGGGGTGAGGGCCTAGAGAATGGAATGCGTGGAGGCGGCGGAGAGTGTCTGAGGTGTCTTGAACATAGGTGGGAAGGGATTTAACCAAGGGGTATAGGATGGAGTCAAGGTATGTGGAGATGAGTTCGGTGGGGCACGAGCAGGCAGAGACAATGGGTCTACCGGGACAGTCAGGTTTGTGGATTTTGGTGAGAAGGTAAAATCGGGCCGTGCGGGGCTGGGGAACGATGAGGTTGGAGGCTCGGTTTATTGTTCATCCCAGTTTGGCAAAAAAAGAAATCAGGGGAGGTAGTGCATCCGTGGATAACAAGGGAAATCAGGGATGGTGTCAAAACAAAAGATGAAGCATACAAATTAGCCAGAAAAAGCAGCCTACCTGAGGACTGAGAGAAATTCAGAGACCAGCAGAGGAGGACAAAGGGCTTAATTAGGAAAGGGAAAAAAGATTATGAAAGAAAACTGGCAGGGAACATAAAAACTGACTGCAAAAGTTTTTATAGATACGTGAAGAGAAAAAGATTAGTTAAAACAAATGTCAAGTCAAGTCAAGTTTATTTGTCACATACACATACGAGATGTGCAGTGAAATGAAAGTGGCAATGCTCGCGGACTTTTGTGCAAAAAGACAAACAACCAAACAAACTATAAACACAATCATAACACACATATACCTTTACATAATAAATAATGGAAGGAAAAACGTTCAGTAGAGTTAGTCCCTGGTGAGATAGGCGTTTACAGTCCGAATGGCCTCTGGGAAGAAACTCCTTCTCAACCTCTCTGTTCTCACCGCATGGCAACGGAGGCGTTTGCCTGACCGTAGCAGCTGGAACAGTCCGTTGCAGGGGTGGAAGGGGTCTCTCATGATATTGTTGGCTCTGGAGTTGCACCTCCTGATGTATAGTTCCTGCAGGGGGGCAAGTGAAGTTTCCATAGTGCGTTCAGCCGAACGCACTACTCTCTGCAGAGCCTTCTTGTCCTTGGCAGAGCAATTCCCAAACCAGATGGTAATGTTCCCGGACAAGATGCTTTCCACCGCCGCTGCGTAGAAGCACTGGAGGATCCTCGGAGACACTCCGAATTTCCTCAATTGCCTGAGGTGGTAAAGGCGCTGCCTTGCCTTACTCACGAGTGCTGAGGCGTGTGATGCCCATGTCATATCCTCGGAGATGTGGACTCCCAGATATTTAAAACAGTTCATCCTATCCACAGGATCCCCATTTATCCTCAATGGAGTGTACGTCCTCGGATGATGTGCCCTCCTAAAGTCCACGATCAGCTCCTTCGTTTTTTTGATGTTCAAGAGGAGGCTGTTATCCTGGCACCAGAGTGCTAGATCAGCCACCTCCTCCCGGTAGGCCTTCTCGTCGTTGCCTGAGATCAGGCCCACCACCACAGTGTCATCAGCAAACTTAATTATTGAGTTGGAGCTGAACCTAGCCACACAGTCATGTGTGTACAGGGAGTACAATAGGGGGCTGAGGACGCAACCCTGGGGCGATCCTGTGCTCAGGGTGAGGGACTTCGATGTATTCCCTCCCATCTTGACTACCTGGGGCCTGGCGGTGAGAAAGTCCAGGACCCAGGCACACAGGGAGGTGTTGAGTCCCAATTCCATTAGCTTCCCGGCCAGTCTGGTGAGGACTATCGTGTTGAAGGCTGAACTGTAGTCTATGAACAGCATCCACACGTAGCCCCCCTTCTGGCTGTCCAGATGGGAGAGAGCGGTGTGCAAGACCTGGGAGACCGCATCGTCCGTGGATCTGTTCGGACGATTTGCGAACTGCAACGGGTCCATGTTCCGAGGGAGGAAGGCGCAGATGTGTTTCTTCACCAGCCTCTCAAAGCATTTCATGACTACCGAGGTAAGGGCCACCGGACGGTAGTGATTCAGACAGGCTGGGGAGGCATTTTTTGGTACCGGTACAATGATGGATTTTTTGAAGCAGGCAGGGACCACGGACTTGTCCAGGGAGAGGTTGAATAATGTAGTGAGCACTGGAGCTAGCTGCGTAGCACAGGACTTGAGTACTCGCCCCGAGATGCCATCGGGGCCTGCAGCTTTTCTCGTGTTCACCCGTGTCAGAGCCCTCCTCACGTCGTGCTCGGACAGCGAGAATATGTGCACATTCCTCCCTTCAGCTTCGGTAGCCAGCCCGCTGGCGGTATTGTCGATAATCGGCAGACCTGAGGTGGTGTTGCCCCTCTCGAAACGAGCGTAAAAGGAGTTCATGTCATCAGCTAGGGACGTGCCGGCACTTGCGGATGAGGGAGGGGTGCTCCGGTAGTTGGTTACAATCCGTAACCTCTGCCACAGGCTTCTGGTATCCTGCTGCTCCATCTGTAACTCCATCTTGTCTCTGTACCTCCTCTTTGCGTCCTTCACCGCCCTTCGCAGGCGGTAGGACTCTGCCTTGTAGACGTCCATGTTTCCTGATGCCAGGCCCAAGTTGTAGGCAGTGGTGCGAGCATTTAGGGCCACACGAACAGACCTGTCCACCCAGGGTTTTTGGTTCGGAAAGGTGCTTACCCTTACCGTGGGGACGATGTTGTCGGTTACTGTTGCGATGAAGTCCGTGACTGCTTCCGCGAACTCACTGACATCACTGGAACTTGCTTCGAACATATTCCAGTCGACATCACTCAGTGCATCTTGCAGCTTGGCCTCTGACTGGTCTGACCATCGCTTTACGTCCCTCGTCTCTACCGCTTCCCGAACTATCCTCTGTTTATACTCCGGCAACAGGCAAATGGCAGCGTGGTCAGATTTTCCTAGGGGAGGGAGTGAAACGGCCTTGTAGCCTTTCCTGAACGGTGTGTAGCAGTGGTCCAATGTTCTCTCCCCCCTGGTGGCACAAGTGATGTGTTGGTAGAAGTTCGGCATGACCTTCTTGAGATTTGATTTATTAAAATCTCCAACCACCACCATAGCTGCATCCGGGTACTTGTTTTGATGTCGACATAGCACATCGTGTAGGGCCGATAGTGCCATGTCGGTGTCCGCCTGCGGCGGAATGTAGACGGCTGTGACGATCACTGTGCCGAACTCCCGGGGAAGGTAGAATGGGCGGCATGAGATCGTCAGGTGCTCCAGGTCCGGCAAGCAGGAACGGGAAAGCATCTTGATATTTCCAGGGTTGCACCAGTTGTTATTGGTCATGAAGCAGACTCCTCCACCCTTGGATTTCCCAGATGCTTCTGTTCTGTCAGCACGGTGGACAGTGAAGGACTCGGTTGGGCAGATTACCTGATCCGGAATCAGTGAGGTCAGCCATGTTTCAGTCAGGCAGAGGATGTTGCAGTCCCTTATGTCCCGCTGGAATCTGACCCTCGCCCTGAGGTCATCCAGCTTGTTTTCCAGGGACTGGACATTCGCCAGAAGAATGCTGGGCAGAGGTGGACGAAAGGCTTGGGCTTTCAGCCTATTCCGAATCCCTCCCCGCTTCCCTCGATGTTTTCTCCGGGTTTTCCTTGCAGCCGAGCTCCCATTGTTGTTGCAGCAGCTTCTGCTGATCTCTGCTGGCCATGCTGGATCAGTAAGTACAGAGTTTTAAAAGTCTCCGTTTGCCCTGGAGTTTAGATTTAAGAGGGTTTCCCTGTCATACTTTGTTAGTACTAGAGAGTTAGAACTTAGAAATAAGTTAAAAAGGAACATAAAAGTTAAAAACACACACAATGTTCGCGGAGCTGCCACGACGGCGACTGGACAGGGCCGCGCCATTTCTCTCGGGGCCCTTGCAGTCAGAAACAGGTGAATTGATCATGGGGAAGAAGGACATGGCAGACCAATAGAATAACTACTTTGGTTCTGTCTTCACTAAGGAAGACATAAATAATCTGCCGGAAATAGCAGGGAACCGGGGGTTAAATGAGATGTAGGAACTGAGTGAAATCCAGGTTAGTCGGGAAGTGGTGTTCGGTAAATTGAATGGATTAAAGGCCGATAAATCCCCAGGGCCAGATAGGCTGCATCCCAGAGAACTTAAGGAAGTAGCCCCAGAAATAGTGGATGCATTAGTGATAATTTTTCAAAACTCTTTAGATTCTGGAGTAGTTCCTGAGGATTGGAGGGTAGCTAATGTAACCCCACTTTTTAAAAAGGGAGGGAGAGAGAAAACGGGGAATTACAGACCAGTTAGTCTAACGTCGGTAGTGGGGAAACTGCTAGAATCAGTTATTAAAGATGGGATAGCAGCACATTTGGAAAGTGGTGAAATCATTGGACAAAGTCAGCATGGATTTATGAAAGGTAAATCATGTCTGACGAATCTTATAGAATTTTTCGAGGATGTAACTAGTAGAGTGGATAAGGGAGAACCAGTGGATGTGTTATATCTGGACTTTCAGAAGGCTTTCGACAAGGTCCCACATAAGAGATTAGGATACAAACTTAAAGCACACGGTATTGGGGGTTCAGTATTGATGTGGATAGAGAATTGGCTGGCAGACAGGAAGTAGGAGTAAACGGGTCCTTTTCACAATGGCAGGCAGTGACTAGTGGGGTACCGCAAGGCTCAGTGCTGGTACCCCAGCAATTTACGAAATATATATTAATGATTTGGATGAGGGAATTGAATGCAACATCTCCAAGTTTGCGGATGACACGAAGCTGGGGGGCAGTGTTAGCTGTGAGGAGCATGCTAGGAGGCTGCAAGGTGACTTGGATAGGCTGGGTGAGTGGGCAAATGCATGGCAGATGCAGTATAATGTGGATAAATGTGAGGTTATCCACTTTGGTGGCAAAAACAGGAAAGTAGACTATTATCTGAATGGTGGTCGATTAGGAAAAGGGGAGATGCAACGAGACCTGGGTGTCATGGTACACCAGTCATTGAAAGTAGGCATGCAGGTGCAGCAGGCAGTGAAGAAGGCGAATGGTATGTTAGCATTCATAGCAAAAGGATTTGAGTATAGGAGCAGGGAGGTTCTACTGCAGTTGTACAGAGTCTTGGTGAGACCACACCTGGAGTATTGCGTACAGTTTTGGTCTCCTAATCTGAGGAAAGACATTCTTGCCATAGAGGGAGTACAGAGAAGGTTCACCAGACTGATTCCTGGGATGTCAGGACTTTCATATGAAGAAAGACTGGATAGCTCGGTTTGTACTCGCTAGAATTTAGAAGATTGAGGGGGGATCTTATAGAAACTTACAAAATTCTTAAGGGGTTGGACAGGCTAGATGCAGGAAGATTGTTCCTGATGTTGGGGAAGTCCAGAACAAGGGGTCACAGTTTAAGGATAAGGGGGAAATCTTTTAAGACCGAGATGAGGAAAACATTTTTCACACAGAGTGGTGAATCTCTGGAATTCTCTGCCACAGAAGATATTTGAGGCCAGTTCATTGGCTATATTTAAGAGGGAGTTAGATGTGGCCCTTGTGGCTAAAGGGATCAGGGGGTATGGAGAGAAGGCAGGTACAGGATACTGAGTTGGATGATCAGCCATGATCATATTGAATGGTGGTGCAGGCTCGAAGGGCCGAATGGCCTACTCCTGCACTTATTTTCTATGTTTCTAGCCATCGGTAATCACCTGCCCCCACTCCCCAAACTTAAAAAAACATTCCATCATACGGTATCTTTGATGTTGGAAAAACATCCAAGATACTGAAGATGGGTCTCAACCCGAAAAGTCACCCATTCTTTCTATCCAGAGATGCTGCCTGTCCTGCAGAGTTACTCCAGTATTTTGTGTCTATCTTCAAGATGGTTCAGAGAGGCATAATGAAAAATGGAATTGATTCATAGTTAAAGCTGATGAAATTAATGTTATGGCAATCCCTTAGTCATGAATCCAGCATAATATTCCTGAACATAAGTGTGAGGCATGTGTTGGTTCTCTGAACTCCTGATATTTTGTTCCTAGCTGGAGTGTTGGCGCCCTCCAGCTGCTGTACACTTGTCTTTGTTTTCCTGTGCTCGGCTGTGTCAAGGAATGAAGAAGCAAATGTTTATTTGTCATTTGCACCCGACATGAACCGAAACAGTGACATTCTCACTTCACTGCAGCTTTACAGGCACATTAAACACAACTACAAAGAAAATATAATAACATCAGTTACTGTAAATTAACTAGACAATGAGGGTGCATAGTACATAGGAAGTGGATGCAGGAAAAATAGATCTGCAACCCCCCCGGCCTTCCCAACCACTCACCAACCTCACCTTCCACTATCAACCAATCCCCCAGAGTGCACACAGCTATTGGTAGAAGGGTGATACTCATAAGGCTAAAGGTTGACCAACATGCCGTGTGGGACATTGAAAAAAGATGCTGGAGTGGTTCACGCCTCTAATCCACCAATGTTCTACAACACCAAGGCTCATTCACAGTAGTCCAGCCTCATGCACGCAAAGCCATCTCACAAAGACCTTTCCCCAAAACCTCCCACAAAATTGTGGGAAGAGACTAGAGAGCAAAGATTTCATGGTAGGTGTAGGCCTGTTGGTAGAACGGGTGGTGCGGGAGGGGGCTTAGAATGGGGAGGGAACAAGGAAAGGGCCCATAAATGAATGGAGACAGATCGCAAGAAAGGGGCTGTCTACTAATATGCAGATAAAACAAGAACTTAGCTTAAAAATGACATAAGGTTTGAAATTCTTAGTTCCAACCAGCTAGAGATAGGTCATTTAACAATCATTGACCAGGCCTCCTCTTGTCATAGGAGTCTTGCCCCAATCTTGCTCTTGGATTCCTAATTTTGGATTACTCATATAATGGACCTATTGTTGGCTAATAGTCAAGTAATGATAATACATCTGTGATTCAAAAAGAAAGTTATGTCCGTCTATCTCATGGCCTCAAGTGACCTTGATTGTTTTCTGAAAGCAGAAATCTATTAAAAGCTTGCTTAGCCTGCAAATGACCAAACAGATTTATTGAACATTAAAGGAATATGTGATTAGCAGCTGCAAACTGTTATTGTCTCAAAGATGCTTCCTTAGATTTGATGGAAAAACATTAGTAGTACTGATAGCGTTAAACCTGCACTGGACAATCCCTTTGAGATTATTTTAGTCACTTTTCAGGAGAAAGAAGTTTGATTTTTTGAAAAAGTTAATTTTTTTTCCCTAAACATTGTTGTTTTCAGAAGTCTTTTAAAATATGTTAAATGTTAGTGGCATCATAGATAATATTAATGATCTATCTGGCTATCTATTCCTGAATATTTGGCATGATTTGTAACAAAGAGATTTTTACTCCCTAACCTGTCTATGGAACTGATGCGCGGCAATGCTGACAACTATATTCTGTATCTTCCCCTTTGCTCCATCTTTTTTTTTTTTGTATAATTTTATTTATTAGAAGTAGTGTACATTACAATAATATAAGCCAAAAATAACATAATACATTTCTTGTACCACTTCATATTTTAAACTTTAAAAAGAAGAAAAGTAAAGAAAGTGAGATAGGATAGTGAGTGTGTGAAAGAGTGATCAAAAAAAGACCCTTAGACACGAAAAATTGGAAAATAAAGTTAAGAAGTAAGCCATAGAAAAGGAAAAAGATAAAAAGAAAACAGAAGATATGTTAAAAGTTTTTTAAAAAAGAGCTAAAAGGGATATACCAACTTCGTATTTTTCCTCCCCCCTCACCAGGTCCTGAAACCATTTCTTTTCAGAATTCTGTTGCACCTTATACTTGTAGTAAGTCGATAAATGAAGACAAAATCTTTTGGAAATAGTCTGGTTTGCCTGCTAGAAGGAATCTCATATCTTCCAGGTGTAGCATTTCGGACATATTTGAAATTCACATATTTATTGTTGGTGTTGGGGCGTTTTTCCAGAATTTAAGTATACGTTTTTTTCCCATTATTAAACCGTAATTAAGTAAGTTCTTTTGGGACACAGTTAGCTCGGGGCTGCCTTCCATTGTTCCAAAAATAATCAATTCTGCATTCGGTATCAGTTTTATTTTAAATAATATTGTGAAAATTTCAAAAGTTTAATTCCAAAACTTTTGGATTTTTATACAGAAAACAAAGGAATGCGTTATAGTTGCTTCTTGGGATAGACATTTATCACAGATAGGGGAGACATTAGGAAAAAGTTTACTTATTTTAGTTTTTGAGTAATATAGTCTATGTAAGGTTTTAAATTGAATTAGAGTATGTCTTACGTTAATCGAGCATTTATGCACATATAGCAAATGTTTATCCCACCTCTCTTTCGAAATTTTTATAGCTAGTTCTTGTTCCCAGTCTCTTCTAATTCCATCGGATGATGGTATTTCTATATTTAGGATGATGTTATACAAGTATGATATTAAATTAGCTGATTCGGCCTTTGTATTCATTGCTTCGTCCAATAAGTCTGGAGACAAGTTATGATATTCTTGTGTGTAATTTTTCAAATAGTCGCATATTTGAAAATATTTAAAATAATGATTATTTCTCAAATTGTATTTTAGTTGTAGTGAAATGATAATCATTTTCCAGTTTCATACATGTCTCCAAACTTTTAATTCCTATTCTTTCCCAATGTATAATGATTTATCTATAATAGATGGTTTAAACGACGGGTTATTAACTATTGGAGAAAGAAGCGATAGATTTCTTAATTTTAAGTTAAGTTTTATTTGTTTCCAAATTCTAATTGTACTGTGTATAATTGGATTTTTATTGTATTTTGTGTTATTCAGGTTCATTGGTGAGAGGAGGATCGCTCCTATATTAAAAGGGGAGCAATACTCTCTCTCCATTACTATCCAATCCACCTGCTAGGCACCTTTTGTACTTGAATTTGGCTTGATTGTATTTGTGCGTAATACTATGTGATCTGATTTACATAGCATGCAAAACAAAGTTTTTTGCTGTACCTCTGTACACATTACAAAATAAATATCCTAAACCTAAAGTAGGCATTGGTAATGTTAAAAAAGACGCAAAGTGCTGGAGTAACTCAGCAAGTCAGGCAGTATCTCTGAAGAACATAGACATTGACTATTCATGTTCTCCAGATATGCTGCACAACCCGCTGAGTTACCCCAGAAATCTGTGTTATTTTTTTGTAAACCAGCATCTGCAGTGCCATGTGTCTACAATGTTAACTTTTCATTTGCACTGCTTATTATGATTTGGCCACAAGGTGGTGGCAGAAAACAAGTTTGGCAATGCTCTACAGCTAACATATTAAAATAGGCACAGAATAGACAGTATACTATGCTTGCACTATGTAATATACTTGTATTTAAGAAGGAACTGCAGATGCTGTAAAATCGAAGGTACACAAAAATGCTGGAGAAACTCAGCGGGTGCAGCAGCATCTATGGAACAAAGGAAATAGGCAATGTTTCGGGCCGAACCCCTTCTTCAGACTGATATGCTTGTATGTCTGAAGAAGGGTCTTGACCCGAAACGTCACTCATTCCTTCTCTCCAGAGATGCTGCCTGACCTTCTGAGTTACCCCAGCGTTTTGTGTCTACCTTCGATTTAATCCAGCATCTGCAGTTCTTTCCTGCACAGTATACTATACTTTATGGTTTATTATTACATCATATTTTCCTCTCAATTCTTCGAGTCCTAATTCTTAAATTGAGTTTCCATATAAGCAATGATTCCCCACATTGGGAATTTTTGCACAAAGGTGAAATTCCTGGACTAATAATTAAGAACAATACCCATATGATAGACGTAAATATATTGACATAGTATACTATATGAAGGCATATATTTCATAGAAACATAGAAACATAGAAACATAGGTGCAGGAGTAGGCCATTCGGCCCTTCGAGCCTGCTCCGCCATTCAATATGATCATGGCTGATCATCCAACTCAGTATCCTGTACCTGCCTTCTCTCCATACCCCCTGATCCCTTTAGCCACAAGGGCCACATCTAACTCCCTCTTAAATATAGCCAATGAACTGGCCTCAACTACCTTCTGTGGCAGAGAATTCCAGAGATTCACCACTCTCAGGAAAATGTTTTCCTCATCTCGGTCCTAAAAGATTTCCCCCTTATCCTTAAACTGTGACCCCTTGTTCTGGACTTCCCCAACATCAGGAACAATCTTCCTGCATCTAGCCTGTCCAACCCCTTAAGAATTTTGTAAGTTTCTATAAGATCCCCCCTCAATCTTCTAAATTCTAGCGAGTACAAACCAAGTCTATCCAGTCTTTCTTCATATGAAAGTCCTGACATCCCAGGAATCAGTCTGGTGAACCTTCTCTGTACTTCCTCTATAACAAGAATGTCCTTCCTCAGAGTAGGAGACCAAAACTGTACGCAATACTCCAGGTGTGGTCTCACCAGGACCCTGTACAACTGCAGTAGAACCTCCCTGCTCCTCTACTCAAATCCTTTTGCTATGAATGCTAACATACCATTCGCCTTCACTGCCTGCCGCACCTGCATGCCTACTTTTAATGAATGGTGTACCATGACACCCAAGTCTCTTTGCATCTCCCCCTTTCCTAATCGGCCACCATTCAGATAATAGTCTACTTTCCTGTTTTTGCCACCAAAGTGGATAACCTCACATTTATCCACATTATACTGCATCTGCCATGCATTTGCCCACTCACCCAGCCTATCCAAGTCACCTTGCAGCCTCCTAGCATCCTCCTCACAGCTAACACTGCCCCCCAGCTTCGTGTCATCCGCAAATTTGGAGATGTTGCATTCAATTCCCTCGTCCAAATCATTAATATATATCGTAAATAGCTGGGGTCCCACCACTGAGCCTTGCGGTACCCCACTAGTCACTGCCTGCCATTGTGAAAAGGACCCGTTTACTCCTACTTCCTGTCTGCCAGCCAATTCTCTATCCACATCAATACTGAACCCCCAATACCATGTGCTTTAAGTTTGTATTCTAATCTCTTATGTGGAACCTTGTCGAAAGCCTTCTGAAAGTCCAGATATAACACAACCACTGGTTCTCCCTTATCCACTCTACTAGTTACATCCTCGAAAAATTCTATAAGATTCGTCAGACATGATTTACCTTTCATAAATCCATGCTGACTTTGTCCAATGATTTCACCACTTTCCAAATGTGCTGCTATCCCATCTTTAATAACTGATTCTAGCAGTTTCCCCACTACCGACGTTAGACTAACTGGTCTGTAATTCCCCGTTTTCTCTCTCCCTCCCTTTTTAAAAAGTGGGGTTATATTAGCTACCCTCCAATCCTCAGGAACTACTCCAGAATCTAAAGAGTTTGGAAAAATTATCACTAATGCATCCACTATTTCTGGGGCTACTTCCTTAAGTACTCTGGGATGCAGCCTATCTGGCCCTGGGGGTTTATCGGCCTTTAATCCATTCAATTTACCTAACACCACTTCCTGGCTAACCTGGATTTCACTCAGTTCCTCCATCTCATTTGACCCCCGGTCCCCTGCTATTTCCGGCAGATTATTTATGTCTTCCTTAGTGAAGACAGAACCAAAGTAGTTATTCAATTGGTCTGCCATGTCCTTGTTCCCCATGATCAATTCCCCTGTTTCTGAATGCAAGGGACCTACATTTGTTTTAACTAATCTTTTTCTCTTCACATATCTATAAAAGCTTTTGCAGTCAGTTTTTATGTTCCCTGCCAGTTTTCTTTCATAATCTATTTTCCCTTTCCTAATTAAGCCCTTTGTCCTCCTCTGCTGGTCTCTGAATTTCTCCCAGTTCTCTGGTAGGTTGCTTTTTCTGGCTAATTCGTACGCTTCATCTTTTGTTTTGATACTATCCCTGATGTCCCTTGTTATCCACGGATGCACTACCTTCCCTGATTTATTTTTTTGCCAAACTGGGATGAACAATTGTTGTAGTTCATCCATGCAGTCTTTAAATGCCTTCCATTGCATATTCACCGTCAACCCATTAAGAATCAATTGCCAGTCTATCTTGGCCAATTCACGTCTCATACCCTCAAAGTTACCTTTCTTTAGGTTCAGGACCCTTGTTTCTGAATTAACAATGTCACTCTCCATCCTAATGAAGAACTCAACCATATTATGGTCACTCTTGCCCAAGGGGCCACGCACAACAAGACTGCTAACTAACCATTCCTCATTACTCAATACCCAATCTAGAATAGCCTGCTCTGTTGGTTCCTCTACATGTTGGTTTAGAAAACTATCCCGCATACATTCCAAGAAATCCACTTCCTCAGCACCCTTGCCAATTTGATTCACCCAATCTATATGTAGATTGAAATCACCCATTATAACTGTTTTACCTTTGTGGCACGCATTTCTAATTTCCTGTTTGATGCCATCCCCAACTCCACTACTACTGTTAGGTGGCCTGTACACAACTCCCACTAACGTTTTCTGCCCCTTAGTGTTTCGCAGCTCTACCCATACCGATTCCACATCCTCCAAGCTAATGTCCTTCCTTTCTATTGCATTAATCTGCTCTCTAACCAGCAACGCTACCCCACCTTCTTTCCCTTTCTGTCTATCCCTCCTGAATATTGAATATCCCTGAATGTTCAGCTCCCAGCCTTGGTCACCCTGGAACCATGTCTCCGTGATCCCAACTATATCATAGTCATTAATAGCTATCTGCACATTCAACTCATCTACCTTATTACGAATGCTCCTTGCATTGATACACAAAGCCTTCAGGCTTGTTTTTATAACACTCTTACCCCTTATACAATTATGTTGAAAAGTGGCCCTTTTTGATTTTTGCCCTGGATTTGTCTGCCTACCACTTTTACTTTTCACCTTGCTACCTATTGCTTCTTACTTTTCACCTTGCTACCATTTTACACCCCTCTGTCTTTCCGCTCACACATTTAAGAAACCCTTTCCCTTTAACTCCATCCTCAACCATCCCATTTGATACCCACTTAGATATAACATGTTTTACTGTCTCCTTGAAAGGAAACTGACAAACACTCAGGCGCTGTCTACACACCATGTTACAGGAAAGATGTTGCCAAGCTGGAGAGGGGGAAGAGAAGATGTAGGATATTATTGCCAGGACTTGAGGGCCTGAGCTATAGGGAGAGATTGAGCAGGCTAGGACTATTCCTTGGAGCACAGGAGAATGATGGGTGATCTTATAGTGGTATACAAATCATGAGAGTAGATCAGACAGAAGCATAGTCTCTTGCAAAGAGAAGGGGAATCAAGAACCAGAGGACACAGGTTTAAGGGGAGGGGGTGAGAATTAATAGGAACCTGAGGGGTAACTTTTTCACACAAAGGGTGGTGGGTGTATGGAATGAGCTGCCTCTGTGACTATGACTCAATGACAATGTCAATTATGAATGGACTGCCTCTGGCCTTATGTACTGTGAAAGCTCACTAAACCTATCTCTCTTTTATCACTATCTCCAGCTGCCTATTCACCCCTCCGAGAACCCGCTGCAGTTTGTTCCCATTAATAACCCCTGACAAATTGTAAAAGCTCATTAGAAATTCATAACCGCTCATTCAAAGAATAATGGCTTGACATATTCATAACTGGGCTAATCACAAAATCTGTATGAATTTGAAAACCGTATGTTAGATTATCTCTTGAGCTTGTTGCCACGGAGACCATGGTAACAATCTTCACAACATGTACAACAAAATAGCTCAGAGGCAGCTGCTGGCATTTTAAAACTCTAAGCTACCCTGCTTCATTTACAGAATTAATTGCTAGGCGAACAAAAAATCAAATCTCATGTTTTTTCTTAAGTTGAAAAAGCTTAAATGCCAATCACCTTCATTTTATTGCATTGCGTTTCATTACAATATAAACAATTAGATGAAAAATTCAGATCAAATCTACACTGATTTATTCATGGAAAGCAATTTGAAATAATACCTTTCCCCAAGCTTGGTTTCTGATACTTAAAAAAAACAATTGATGGGTTTAGATGTTAAAGAACTATTCATTCACAATGATCCTCACTCCAAGGGAACATTAACATTTTATTTTAGGAATAAATATGTTGTGGATACGCAAGTGCTAATTCAATAAAGTATCAGTAGGCATTAAATGTCTGAAAAAAGCAATGATGCAGTCCATTGTTTTTATTCTAATGAAATGCAATGCAATAAAATAGTAAGATTAAACGAGAACTTACCAGTTTACAATACAATACAATACAATACAATTCAATTTATTGTCATTTGGACCCCTTGAGGTCCAAACGAAATGTCGTTTCTGCAGCCATACATTACAAACAAATAGACCCAAGACACAACATAATTTACATAAACATCCATCACATTGCTGTGATGGAAGGCCAAAAAAACTTATCTCTCCACTGCACTCTCCCCCCCCCCCCCCGATGTCAGAGTCAAAGTCAAAGCCCCCGGCGGGCGATGGCGATTGTCCCGCGGCCATTAAAGCCACGCCGGGTGATGCAAGGTCGCACACCGGCTTCTTGATGTTAGAGCCCCCGGCGTGCGCTCGCAGTCCCGCAGCCATTCCAAGCCGCGCGGGGTGGTGCTGTAAGGCCCCGCTCCAGGAGCTCTTCAACCCCGCAACTCGGGCGGGAGAAGTCGCCGTTGCGGGAGCCCTGAAAAGCGGACTCCCTCCAGGGACCCGCGGGCTCCCGGCGCCGCCGTCCGCCAGACCCGCAGTTGCAGCCACCGAATCTCCAGAGGTCGGGCCGCAGCAGCGTCCACCACAGCTCCACCCGCTCTGGACTCGGCCAGCTCCGCGACGGTGAGGTGAGTAGTCGGCACCACAGCCCCCGGTCTTCCTGTTGGAGGCCGCTCCTCGTTGCAGCCCCAACGACAACGGAGACCCGACAAAGAAAAGGTCGGGTCTCCCGTGCAGGGAGAGATTTAAAAGTAACCCCCCCCCCCCCCCCCCCCACCACACCCACCCCCCCACACACATACCCCAACAAAAAATAACAAAAACTACATAAAAACATAGACATAAAATAATAAAAACGCAGACGGACTGCAGAAGCCGCGGCTGACGAAAGTCGCACCGCCCACCGAGTTTGAAGTTTGATCTGTATTTTATGAGGAGTTACGATGAGGGATTACGTGAAGAACCCGCTCAGTGCGCAGGCGCGGCATGCTTCCAAGCAGCGGTGTGGAATCACAGATAGACACAGTTATTTTGAAGTAAACATAGTAAAGATAAGGAGACATCAATTTATTAGTTTGATCCATATAATGAGGGTGGGAGCGGAGGGCACGTAATCCCTCATCGTAACTCTTCATAAAATACAGATCAAACTTCAAACTGGTAAGTTCTCGTTTAATCTTACTATTTTACTTCGGAGTCACGTGAGTGACTACATGAAGATTTCAAAGCTCTGTGATTTCAAACCGTGTAACAGTTTCATTTCACTCACTGCCGAAGTTCTTGAGGGAGGAAGTGTTATCGTAATCAACCAATGAGTCTATTTGTAGAAAAACACAATGGTATTTTTTAAACAATAACAACAAAGAATTAAGTTGCTCCCCTGGGCTTAAATTAAATATTTGCAGTTCGTAAATCTTTACTGCAAATAAACCAGGTCTTGCCAACGGCTTATTATAAAATTTCTGAACGGTCTTTCCCCCCCCCCCCCCCCCCCCCCCCCCAACATCCTGCTGTAGCCAGGATGTGGTCTATAGGCATGTCCATTCTTTAGCCGTCGACATGGATGCTGCCCTGGTGGAATAAAATTTGTACATGTTAGTGTTTATCCCAGCAGTTTCTAGCACCTGCTTGAGCCATCTCGCAATGGTTTGGCTCGTCACCCGACCATAAGGTTTTTGTGACTGACCCACAAGGCTTTACATCTACCTCGAATATTTTGGTTGTGTCTATGTAGGATAGTAGGTGGGTCATGGCACATAATCGTGGTTCTGGTGGGTAAGCCACGACTGGATTAGGTGTTCCTGATCTGCTCTGTTTGATCAGTCGCTGGATAACGACAGATCTGGTCTGGAGCTGTGATCATGTTGTCCAGTCGCAATAGGTGTAGTGACTGGACCCTCTGAGCGGATACAAGTGCCATCAACATGAGCGTCTTTAGTATAGCTTGCTCGAGGCCGGGGGATCTGGCTGGTGGCCAATCCCTGAGATATGTCAGGACCACACTGATATCCCAAATATGGGTATACCTGGGCTTAGGGCTTGATATTGTAAATGCCCTTCATCAGTTTTACCACCAGTGGATGGGATCCCATCGCCTGTTGTCCTGGCGCTGGTTTGAGATAAGCAGAAAGAGCACTCTGCGCTGTGTTGATGGCACTGTAGCTGATCCCTACATCGTGGTGTAGATAGGCCAGGAACTCCAGTATGTTGGTGGCTGTAGCTGTTGCGTATGTTGTCCCTGTTTCCTGGCAGTACTTCTCCCTTTTTTGATGCTGGTTAAGTACTGCCTCTTGGTGGATGTTCGAAGGGATGCCGACATGGTGGTGATGGTTTGTTTGGACAATCCCAGTTCCAGGTAAGGTCTGTTCAAATTTGCAACCCAGGCGTTTAATTTACTCATGGCATGGGTGTTTAGCTTACCTGGTAGGTAAGTAGCTGATAGCCAAATATGTCTTTCGACACACCATTGCCATATCATGTTGACCAATTTGTCGCATGATAATGATTTTATGCCACCCCTATGGTTAATATAAGCCATCACCGTAGTATTTATCAATTTGTAACCGAACATGTAAGTGCTGCATATTAGATACATATGGTTTTAAACCATAAAAGGCGCCCAACATCTCTAGATAGTTAATGCCCAGTGTAAGTAGTAATGATGACTCTAGGTTAGTCCATCTACCACCTGTGCTGGATATGGAGTTAGTCGCTCCCCAGCCTTGAGCACTGGCATCTGTTTGAGTAACTAAAGTAGGGTTAGTGATAAAGATAGGGCTGAAACTATGCCAAACGTTTTCTGCCCACCACTGTAGCTCTGATATTGCTTCAGTGGGTAAGTTCATGACACGATCATAGTGACCTGTATGTCGTTTTATTGCCTGTACCTTTGCTCTCTGTAAATTTTTTGATAGTGCAGAGGTCCGAATTGTGTAGCCGGAAATGCTGCTACCATTTCCCCAATTACTCTTGCTACTTGGCGAATAGTTGGTCACTCGTTGACCATTAAATTGTTGCATGATTGTGCTAATTCAACCATTTTTGCCTTTGGCAAGGTAACAGTCATATGGACTGAGTTAATTGTGAAGCCCAGGTAGTCCATGATAGTGGATGGCTTCAACTTAGATTTATCTGGATGTAGGACGAACCCCAGAGTTTTGAGGAGCTATTTTGTAGCTGATACTGCTGCCTCAGCCAATTCCATCGTTTTCCCTACTATCAGAATATCATCCAGATATGCCATGACAATATGTTTTTGTTTTCTTGGTATTGCCATGGCTGGGTTCAATATTTTGGTGAATAATCTTGGGGCTGAAGTTAGCCCATAGGGCAATGCTTTGTACCATCCAGATAAATTTTAGGTATCTGCGATGATCCTTGTATATGGGTACTAGATAGTAAGCATCTTTAAGATAAATGCTTGCCATGAAGTGTCCTTTGGAATTCAGTTGTTTGGCAGTAACATATGTCTCCATTTTGAAATGTATATACTTAACAAATTTGTTTAGTGATGTTAAGTCAATGATGATGCGACAGCCACCATCTTTTTTGGTTTTAGTGAATATATTCGATACCAATTCCAAAGGTTCATGTTTGGTCTTTTCGATGACCCCCTTTGTGATAAGTCTCACCAGTTCAGCTTGTCCCTCACGTTTCTCTTTGACGGAGGGAGAAATACCCTTTGGGGCCAATGTTGAACTGGCGGCGTTTTTTCTGACATGAATTGTATTTTATATCCACTAATGCTGTTGAGTATATACTTGTCACTCGTGACCATACCCCATGCTTCTTTAAACAAGTGTAATCTCCACCCTGTTAATAAAGCACCCTTATTCTCTATATGCTGGTAGGGACCAGATCCACCTACCTCCATGGTTATTGGCGATTCTGTTTCTTCATTTTCCTGAAGATTTTGTTCTGACGTGCTGGCGATGTTGGGGGGAGGCGCATTTTCCAGAGGGTCCGCTGCGGGCCCTGATCTAAAAAGATCTTTGGGGATAATGTGCGGACCCCAAGCGTTCACCAGTCCCATATTGCGGACGTCGACTGGTGGATGCCGTGGTACACATTAATGCCAGCACATCCTGCTGGCAGGTATCCATCTCCGTGGTCTCCACGGAACGAGCAAAGGCTGTGATGGCCGACGTCAGGAGCCTTAGGATCCGCTGTAGCTTGAGTTCTTGGGACCGGATGTGTGACCCCACATGCCCCCAGATTTGGCTGTTGACACTTTTTACTTTGAGGGCCTCACTGTTTTCTGGTGCTGTGTTTTTTGTTGTTTCAGCACCTCAGCGAGCACCTTTTCCAGTAATGGTTTATTGGATAGATGGTTGATGCTGGCCGCCATTATTGGTTCCAGCGGTGCTCCAGCCCGTGGGGTTGCTACAAAGCGGTCCATCACACCCAACAGCTCTTCCTGTTCCTGCACCCCTGGCATACTCCCGAATTCGTCCGCCTGCCCCTGTTCCAGACCAGCCCAGGCCTGGTCACCAATGCTAGCCTCCAGTAATGAGGGAGCAGAGGGCAGTGCATGAAACACTGTGGAGGGGGTGCCTGACCTCCCTCCGCGAGAGCGCTCTTTCTGCGCATCTCGCTGGAGCTGCTCCAATAGCTGTTGGATGCAGCTCAGGCGGCTGTCTCTCCTCCATTTAGGTGGAGACATGTCCCCGTCCGACGAATCGGACGCCACCGGCCGGATGCCTGTTCAGATGGCTAGACATCCAGCCCGCAGTTCAGGCACTAGCGGGACTGGGCTCGGCGCGGCGATGGGGATAGCGGAGCGCCCGGTAATTGTTCCTACCGCCTTCTTCTGGAGCTTTTGTGCCTTGTAGAAGCGAGAGCGCCCCTCAAGCAGCGCGTCTCGCAGGCACCTGCTCCGTGAGCCGCTCCAGCGGCTCAGGCGGCTCTCTCTCCCCCCGTGCGGGTGGAGAGACGTCCCGTCCGAAATCGGGAACACCTGCCGGATGCCTCTTCGGGTGGCTATGCATCCAGCCCGCTGCTCAGGTACTAGCGGGCTGGGCTCAGCACGGTGTCGGGGAATAGAGGAACACCGGGTAACGCTCCTACCGCCTGTTGCTGCCCCCCTCCCCGACGGGAAACGTTCCTCCTTGAACGGGGGACAGTTTTGTTCCAGAGCCTTTTTCTCTGCCTGTAAAAAACACAAGCAGAAAAAGGCTCACCTGTAAAAGAAACCCGACCTCAGGGTACTCACCTGACGGTCCGTTTCATTCTGTAGCGGGAGCGCCTAACTCCCGTTGCAGCCGCTGTTGCACTGCTGGCGTAATGCCGCGCCTGCGCACTGAGCGGGTTCTTCACGTAGTCACTCACGTGACTCCGAAGTAAAATTAAGGTAATTTAAAATATGGGCACAGAGTAAATGTCAAGATGATCTCTGCTATAATCTAAACAAAAAAACTGTTCAGCATTCACATAAACAACTAAAATATGGCAAATAGATACAAGTTGCAGAATAAAGATATGTTACCATCTTATTTACAGTTCACATATAAATTCTTAATCACATGCTTTGGATCGCAAGGGATCTGGACATATCTAACTGAATATAGAATTACCTTCATTGTAGGAAGCAGAGGGCGGTGATTATTTTTCAGACTGGAGGCCTGTGGCTAGTATATACGTCAGAGTTCGGAGCTGGGGCTTTTATTGTTTGCCATCTATAACAACAATTTGGATGATTAGTAAGTTAGTAAGTTTGCAGATGACTCTAAAACAAGTGGTATCATGGACGATGAAAATAGTGATTAACAATTACTGCAGAGTCTTGATCAGCTGGGCAAGTGGGCTGAGGAATGGCTAATGGGGCATAATTCAGAAAAATGTGAGGTGTTGCATTTTGGACTGTCAAACCAGGGCAAGAATTTCACAGTGAATAGGGGCCTAGGGAGTGTTGTAGAGCAGAGGGATCTAGGAATACAAGCACAAAGTTCCCTGAAAGTGGCATCGCAAGTAGAGAGGGTTGTGAAGAATACTTTTGACCTGTTTGTCTTCATCAGGCAGGGAAATGAGTAGAGAAGTTGGGATGTTGTGTACAAGACATTGGCAGGCGGCACTTGGAGTATTGTGTTCAATTTTGGTCACCCTGCTATGGGAAGGATGCCATTAAGCTGAAAAGAATGCAGAGAAGATTTACGAGACTCGAAGGCCTGAGCAATAGGGAGAGGCTGGGATGAATTGGGATGAACTACTGGGCAGGCTGGGATGAACTACTGGGCAGGCTGGGATGAACTACAGGTTTTTTCCCCAGTTAGGGAAATCAAGAACCAGTGGACATAGGTTTAAGATGTGAGGAAATATTGAATAAAACGTTGAAGGGCAACGTTTTCACACATTGGCTATTAAGTACATGGAACCAGCTGCCAGGGGAATGAATTGAGGCAGATACAATAATAATATTGAAAGAAACATTTGGACCAGTACATGGATAGGAAACGTTTGGACGAACATGGACCAAATGTGCGCAAACGGGATTAGCTTAGATGGGTCATTTTGTTTGGCATAGATGAGTTGTGTGGAAGGGCCTGTTTCATAGAACATAGCACAAGAACAGACTCTCAGCCCACAAAGTCTGTACTGAACATGATGCCATTTAATGATCTGCACATAATCCATATCCCACCATTCCCTGCATATCCAGATGTCTATCCAAAAGTCTTTTAAATGCCACTATCATACCTGTCTCAACCACCAAGCCTGGCAATGAACACAGGTGAGGAGGGGTTTCCAGAGGCAGATGGTTGGACAAAGGTCACAAATAAAAATAAATATGTGAGACAATAGGATAAACTAGTTGTGAATTGTGAAGCCAGAGTAAGGAATGTAGTTGGAGGGGGAGGGGAAGGGACAAATAGGTGTGAGTCCAGGTGGGACATAGGGGAGGGAGTGGGGAAGGGAGAAGAAGGGGGGGGGGGGAAGAGGGGGAGGGAGGGGAAGGGGGGTATGTTAGAGGTTACCTAAAATTGGAGAATTCAATGTTCATACCATTGGGTAGTAAGCCACTCGAGCGGAATATGAGGTGCTGTTCTTCCAGTTTGCATGTGGCCTCACTCTGACAATGGAGGAGGCCCAGGACAGAAAGGTCAGTGTGGGAATGGGAAAGGAAATAAAATGGTTAGCATCTGTTAAATAGGTTTAGAACTGCAGAACTCAGCCTCAGGATGTCAAACCAGATCTGGATCTTGCAAACTAGGGGAATCTATAAAATGGCCTTTATTATCACATCCTTAGCCTTGCAATAGCAATTTATATCAAAAACACCTGTAATATTTGCACATTTTTGATGCTACAGTGCATAACAATGTATTACTCAGTACAGAGTTTAAAATACCCCTGGTTTTGAATGAGCACAAAGTATCACACAGACTGTACTGGGCTCCCAAAGTCACCACTGGCTGGGAGATATCAAGATCAACAGTAGATCTACGTTGTTCTTGATTGCCAGCTCAAGAATTGTCAGTGTGGTTAAACAGAGCAATGCCAAGCAAGATCCAAATAAATCTGCAACGTCAGCTGCGAAGATCTGACTTTCGTCAGAGGTTGGCGAATCTGTGGATTTCTTTGCTCAGAAGGCTGTGGAGGCCAAGTCAGTGGAAGGCAGGAGAATGGGGTTAGGAGGGAGAGATAGATCAGCCATGGTTGAATGGCAGAGAAGACTTGATGGGCCGAATGGCCTAATTCTACATCTATTCCTTATGAGCTTATGACACACAATGGTTCAGCATGGAACCGCAGAGTCAGTGTTTCCAGGGAGAGTCAGTGGAGAGCTCAGGCTGAGGCGAGAGGCAGAGTCTGCCTCCAGTTCCAGATGGCAAGTGGGCCTGTGTTCACCATGGGGAAGTTTGATCTTTGTACATCAGAGAGATATAGGGACATAGAGGATGGAAATAGGCCCTTGAGCCCAACTCATCCATTTTGTGGTAGTCAACATTCTTGCCCAAATGAGCCTACATTTGGCCCGAATCCCTCTAAACTCTTCCTTTCCATATACCTTTTCAAATATCTTTTAAATGTCATAATTATACCCACGGCTTTAGCTTCCTCTGGCACCTCATTCCTGATATGGATTACCCGCTGAGTGAAACAGTTGCTCGAAGAGGACCCTATTAAATCTCTCCTCTCTCACCTTAAGACTATGCAGTCTAGTTTCAAAATCCTCTACCCTGGGAAAAAGACTGTGAGCATTCGCTTTATCCGTGCCCCTCATGATTTTCTATACTTCAATGTTCACCCTTATCTTCAAGGAAAAAGGACCCAGCTTATGATCCAGCCCATCCCTACAACTCAAACCTGCAGTCCCAATAACAATTGTCTCCTACAATACTGCCACACTCCGCTAACTGACTTCGATGTGCCCCCTTTCATCAGTTGTGTTGGCTACAAGCCAGCAATCCCGGCCTCCTGCAGAGCTTACACCCTCTCCTCCCTCATTGTAACTTCAATGACCAATTCACATTAAACTAACATTGATTCAGAAATAGGGTAGCCAATTTAGAATTTACCAATTTACTTTCTCCTCCCCTTCTCAGCTCTCCCTCAGCCCACTGGCTCCATCTCTTCCTTTCCTCATCCCGCCCCCCCACCCCCCACCCTCACATCAATCTGAGGAATGGTTTCGATCTGAAACGTTGCCTATTTCTTTCGCTCCATAGATGCTGCCTCACCCGCTGAGTTTCTCCAGCATTTTTGTCTACCTTCGATTTTCCAGCATTTGCAGTTCCTTCTTAGCCGATTTAGAAAATGTTTTGCTGAATTAACTTGAGCGGATAAAGTCAATAATGCCGATCAGTTTTAACTTCCCACAACTAAAAGCATCTTTCTCTGACAGCCTTACTGTGCCTCAACAAGCACGGGGCTGTTTCAATGATTTTTAGACTTTGCTCCAATCTGACCCATTAATATTAACTTAATTTTCCCTTCCACTGGCTCTCACCTAATAGAGCTCGGCAATGCTTCATATTTCACATGGCACCTGTTTCAGCTTATGAGACCCACTTGCATATACGCAATTGTTTGTTATGTTAGATGTTGTCTTCATCTCCAAAGAGGAAGGGTAGAATGGTGGAAATTTGGGCAGTACATTTTGCCCATGTTTCACTGGGTCATCACTGTGAGTACAAATGCATTAAATATGGGAAAACATTTGGGAAGGCCAGTAATTTTGTCAATGAAAAGTAATGCTCCTGCAAAATTGCATGAGAGAAACACAGAAGAAAGTATTGAGAGGCCTCATCACTGAACAGACTATTTAATACAACACATGTTACAACGGTAACCCCAACCTTTACATGGAGATTTCAAATACTCTGAACATTTTGAAACAAAAAACAGAGCACCAGGGTAAACCCACACAGTCACAGGGAGAATGTGCAAACTCCGTACAGAGAGCAGTGTAGTCAGGATCAACCCCAGGTCTCTGGCTCTGTAAGGCAGCAACTCTACTGGTGTGGCACTGTGCCACCCAAACTGAGGAACTCAAGACTCATTTCTGAAGAAGGGTCCCGACCCAAAATGTTACCCATCCTTTTTCTCCAGAGATGCGGCCTGACCCATTGAGTTACTCCTGCACTTTGTGTCTAACTCTGCAAAATTACCTTGTGTTATCGAAAAGGTTCACACTTTTCCAGTGTACTTCTTTGGAAGTACCTGGAATACCTGATGATAAAGTGCAGGCCCTTCTATCTGCCCAGAGAATTCACATCGACTGTTATCACTGCAGTCTATGTACCCCCGGACGCTAATGCCAGGCTAGCAATGGAAGAGCTGCAAGCTGCTATCAGCAAACAACTAACTGCACACCCAGAGGGGGCATTTATTGTTGCGGGTGATTTCAACCACTCCAACCTTAAAACTGTACTCCCCAGGTTCCATCAGCATGTTTCCTGCCCAACCAGAGGAAACAATATTCTGGACAGTATATACTAATATTACTGAAACCTACAAAGCCCTCCCCCTCCCCCACCTTGGACAGTCTGACCACCTCTCTCTGTTCCTGCTCCCAAAATACACACCTCTGATCAGACGTGTGAAACCTACCGTGAGGACAGTGAAGGTTTGGCCTGAGGGGGCTGTCTCTGTTTTACAGGAACAGTTTCAGCAAACAGACTGGAGTCTGTTTGCCACCCAAGCCACCTTTAACTCCCAAGTGGACATCAACTCATACACCTCAACAGTTTTGGACTATATAAAATTCTGCACTGATAACGTCACTACCCATAAAGAGATAAAGACCTTCCCTAACCAGAAGCCATGGATGAGCAGGGAGGTCAGACTCCTGCTGAAGGCTCGCGATGCCGCTTTCAGATCTGGCAACGCTGAGGGATACAGCTCATCCAGGGCCAATCTGAAAATGGGAATTAGGAATGCTAAACTCAATCACAAACGGCGGATTGAGGAGCATTTCCAAAACAACTCCAACCCCAGGCGCATGTGGCAAGGAATCAAATCCATTGCCGATTACCAGAAAGTTAACATCCCCCCCCCCCCAGACAACGCCTCCCTTCCTGACGAGCTAAACCATTTCTATGCTCGCTTTGACCGGGACAACAAAACTCCAGCCATCAAAGTTGCTCCACCCCCGAATGAACAACCCCTCAGTCTCTCCACCTCTGCTGTACAAGATGCACTGAGCAAGGTGAATGAGCACAAAGCTGCCGGCCCCGATGGCATCCCCGGGCGGGTGCTTAGGGCATGTGCTGGACAACTATCCCTGGTCTTCACTGACATTTTCAATCTGTCACTGGCCCAGGGTGTTGTCCCCACTTGCCTCAAGACCTCATCCATCGTGCCAGTGCCCAAACAATCAGCTACAAGGAGTCTCAACGACAGTGGCACTCACCCCTGTCATCGCAAAGTACTTTGAGCGGCTGATCTTGGCTCACCTCAAAGCCAGCCTCCCCCCCACACTGGACCCCCATCAGTTTGCCTACCGGACCAACAGGTCTACAGAGGACGCCAAATTGGCGGCCCTACACTCTGCCATGACCCACCTGGACAGCAATAACACCTACATCAGGATGCTGTTCATTGATTTCAGCTCCGCCTTTAACACTGTCATCCCCGCCAGCTTGATCACCAAACTCAGCGGACTTGGCATCTCCACCTCCCTCTGCAATTGGACACTGGATTTCCTCACCAACAGACCACAGTCTGTTAGGGTCAACAACCTCACCTCCTCCACTATAACACTGAACACAGTGCTGTGTGCTCAGCCCTCTCCTCTACTCCCTCTTCACCCATGACTGCATCCCTAAGAATGGCTCCAACGCCATCATTAAATTTGCCGACGACACCACGGTGGTAGGACTGATCAGTGACAACGACGAGTCAGCCTACAGGGATGAGGTCCAGCACCTGACAACCTGGTGTGCCAACAATAACCTCGTCCTCAACTCCAAGAAGACGAAGGAAATTATTGTTGACTTCAGGAAGATCAGAGGGGGCAGACATACCCCCATCCATATAAACGGGACTGAGGTGGAGCGCGTCTCCAACTACAAATTCCTCGGGGTACACATCTCGGAGGATCTGTCCTGGTCCCTCAACACCTCCAAGCTGATCAAAAAGGCGCAGCAGTGCCTTTACTTCCTGAGGAGGCTCAAGAAAGCTCACCTGTCCACCCGAATCCTGACCAACTGCTACCGCTGTACCATCGAAAGCATCCTGACCACCTGCTTCATGGTATGGTACAGCAGTTGCACCGTAGCGGACAGGAAGGCACTACAACGGGTGGTGAAAACCGCGCAGCACATCATCGGTGCCCCGCTCCCTGCCATGGATGCCCTCCACCGAAAACGGTGTCTGAGACGGGTCAGGAAGATCATCAAAGACCCCTCCCACCCCAACCATGGACTGTTTGCCCTCCTCCCATCAGGGAGGCGGTACAGGAGCCTCAGGTCTCACACTAGTAGGGTGAGGAACAGCTTCTACAACAACACTATCACATTGCTGAACTCGGAGTCCCACCGATAGATTTCTCCAGTCTCTCCGTCCACATTGTTTGCCTATTCTGTATTTTTATTTCTATATTGCACTATTACTGCGGACTGACGCTAAACTGCATTTCGTTGTACCCATACTTGTATTTGTGCAATGACATTAAAGTTGAATTGAATTGAATTGAATTGAGGTGTCCCATCAATTGTTCAAATAGTTCAAAGGACCCAACAAACCTGACTATTAATTCACTTTGCACAAAGAGAGGAAAGCTTTTAAAGATGGTTGGAGTGTACAGGGGAGATACTGATTTCGAACTCACCCCAGAATTTCAGTTTGATTGAGAGTTTACTTGGTTCCTACTTATTCAATAAGATCAGTATGTCTTCAGTTTAGCAAATGGGTTGAATATATTTAAAAAAATAAGACATAAAGTGCTGGAGTAACTCAGTGGGTCAGGCAGCATCTCTGGAGATCATGCATCGGTGTGACGTTTCTTCAGACTGGGTTGAATCTCGTTGTTTTGCAAGTCCAATAATGTTACTCTGACCAGTAGATGGCGGGCTTTCATCATTGCAAGAAATACTGTAAGTGTCTCAAAAACCATCTGCTGGAAGATCACAGCTGGCCAGGCACATGTGTTGCAGAAATGGACCCGTAGTCAGGATCGAACCCGGGTTTCAGGTGCTGTAAGGCAGGAGCTCTACAGCTACGCCACCGAGCCACCCTCTGCCACTACGCCACCGCACTGCCAAATTGTCTCATTTGATACGTCCAAACAGTAATACAATTCTATAATTAGCAACCAACAGACCAAATAACATTAAAGTTCTAAAATACCCATTATTCATAGAAATATTGTGCATGCAGAGAATATCATTATCCAACATTATCCCGCTTCTCAGTGTTTGTAGTCAACTATTGAAGAAGGGTCCCAACCCAAATCGTTAGTCTGAAGAAGGGTCCTTATCCAAAATGCTCCAGAGATGTTGCCTGACCTGCTGAGTTACCCCAGCACTTTATGTCAATCTTTCCAGCTTAACAATCATAATAGTAATCATACTTTATTAGCCAAGTATGTTTTGCAACATATAAGGAATTTGATTTGCCATAGATTCATACCAATAAAAGCCACAGAACACACAAAATACATTTTAACATGAACATCCACCACAGTGACTCCTCCACATTCCTCACTGTGATGGAAGGCGAATAAAAGTCCAATCTCTTCCTTTTTGAACCTGGACATTGCAGTCTTCAGGCTCCTGTACCTTCTACCTGAAGGAAGTGGGGAGATGAGTGTGTGGCCAGGATGGTGTGGGTCCTTGATGATGCTGCCAGCCTTTTTGAGGCAGCGACTGCGATAGATCCCCTCGATGGTAGGGAGGTCAGAGCCGATGATGGACTGGGCAGTGTTTACTACTTTTTGTAGTCTTTTCTGCTCCTGGGCGCTCAGGTTGCCGAACCAAGCCACAATGCAACGGGTCAGCATGCTCTCTACAGTGTACCTGTAGAAGTTAGAAAGAGTCCTCCTTGACATACTGACTCTCCGTAATCTTCTCAGGAACTAGAGGCGCTGATGTGCTTTCTTTATGATTGCATCAGTGTTCTCAGGCCAGGAGAGATCGGCAGAGATGTGCACGCCCAGGAATTTGAAGCTCTTGACCCTTTCCACCATCACCCATTGATATAAACGGGACTGTGGGTCCCCATCCTACCTCTTCCAAAGTCCACAATCAGTTCTTTGTTTTGCTGGAGTTGAGGGCCAGGTCATTGTGCTGGCACCATATGGACAGTCGGTCGATCTCTCTTCTATACTTGTCCCCATCAGTGATACGTCCCACAACAGTGGTGTCGTCAGCGAACTTGATGATGCAGTTCACACTATGACTAGCTACGCAGTCATGAGTATAGAGTGAGTACAGCAGGGGGCTGAGCACGCAGCCTTGAGGTGCTCCCGTGCTGATTGTTATCAAGTCTGACACCTTTCCACCAATTCGAACAGTCTGTGGTCTGTGAATGAGGAAGTTGAGGATCCAATTGCAGAGAGATGTGCAGAGACCCAGTTCTGCAAGTTTGGTAACCAACTTGGAGAGGATGATTGTATTAAATGCCGAGCTGTAATCAATGAATAACAGCCTGACATATGAGTTTTTGTTGTCAAAGTGGTTTAGAGCGGAGTGGAGAGTCAGCAAGATCACATCCACCTTCGATCTGTTGTGACGGTAAGCGAACTGCAGTGTGTCCAGGTTTTTGTCGAGGTAGGAGTTGATTTGTGCCATGATCAACCTCTCAAAGCACTTCATCACCACCGACGTTAGTGCCATTGGTCGATAGTCGTTGAGGCACGTCATCTTACTCTTCTTGGGCACCGGTATAATTGATGCCCTTTTAAAGCACGTGAGAACCTCAGAAGTGAGAGGTTGAAAATGTCTGTAAAAACTCCGTAAAAAATGTCCATAAAAAATGTCCGTAAAATGTCTGTAAAAATATATATAAAGATGAGGGAAAAAGACCTTATTGTTTAGAATCTAGATCTTACATTTAAAAGCGTTATCGTATTGTATCGTGAAACCAATACTGAGGTAAATGGAAAGTGGTGCAAGAGGCCAGATTCTACCACTCACCTACACACAATTAACCTGACAAAACTGCACATCCCTGGGATGTAGGAGGAACCAGAGCACCCAGAGGAAACTCAAGAGGTAATGGGGAGAATACGCAAATCTCACACACACACACACAACACCAAAGGTCAGGATTGAACCCACGTCCCTGAAGCTGTGAGAACTGTGACCTCTACTAGCTGTGCCACTGTGCCGCCCCATTAGTGGAGGCACCACAACTCCACCAAGCTTCTGTTGCTATCTCTGCCCGTATGGAGGACCCCAACATTAAAGGATAGTGAATTGGCCATGTCTTGGTGTCTGGAGAGTGATGGAAGTCATGAGGGATTAATTCTAAAACAATTGGCAATCCTCTCAACCCCCACCTGACAAACACTGCTGCTCATGTCCAGGATTAGTATGGGTACAGTTACAGTTAGTGGTGGCCTCGGATTTCATAATTTGCAATTCTTCAATCCTTGTCTCAAACCTTCTGTTTTAATCCAACCACCAAAACCGCCCCTCACCTGTATCGTCCTATTACCGCCCAAGATTTGTCCTGCCTCTCCTCCCAACTTTCTCCCCCCCCCCCCAACAATCAGTCTGAAGAAAGGTTCCAACCCGTCAACTAGCAACGTTCTCCTGATTTTCTGCCTGATCTGCTGAGCTACTCCAGCACACTTTGTTCTTTTGTGTGAAGCTGCAGATCCTATTTTCTACATTGTCACTGGGTTACATTTGACTTCCCTTGGCCTGAAGTCCAAGAGACGTGAGACAGCCTCTGGAAAAGCAGCCCCTGTCCCTGACATGACTGAACCGAGGAGCCAATTCAAGAGCTTATTCCCAATTTATACCTCTGCTTGCACACCAGTAGACACCTGACAGCATTTTCTGTAAGTTAGGTGTCACTAAAGAAGACAAAACCATGCTCGTCATGATTGTAGCAGACTTTCAACTGTCAGATAATTATATATTTTTCCTGTGGGACTTCAACTGTTCTGGCTGCATGGCTCAGGAGCATGGAATTTGTATTTGATTAATACATTATTTAGATGGAGCTGCAAAAACAGTAGCATTTACTTTTATCAGTTTACTGAGAATAAATGTAGATGTTAAATGTGTTCTTTTTGCAAAGATTTTTTTTTGTATTTCTAGTTCAAAGTGAAATAAAACAAAACAGATTTCTTGATTTTCTACATTATTTCAATCTCGCTATTCTAGATGCAGTTCCAGGATAATTCAGGGATGGTAAATATTGAATCATTACTGTTCTCTCATTCTAACTAGTATTTGCCGTGGTCACCACGGTTCTCTAAATTAGATTTATGGAGTCTTAGAGTACGGAAACAGCAGAGGGGAGGAGAGGGGAGACGAGGGCAAGGGGGAGAGAGGGGAGGGGAGGGGAGGAGAGAGAAATAGGAGGGGGGGTGTAAAAGGGAGAGAAAGGAGAGGGACAGAAGACAAAGGGGAGGAGAGGAGAGGAGAGGAGAGGAGAGGAGAGGAGAGGAGAGGAGAGGAGAGGAGAGGAGAGGAGAGGAGAGGAGAGGAGAGGAGAGGAGAGGAGAGGAGAGGAGAGGAGAGGAGAGGAGAGGAGAGGAGAGGAGAGGAGAGGAGAGGAGAGGAGAGGAGAGGAGAGGAGAGGAGAGGAGAGGAGAGGAGAGGAGAGGAGAGGAGAGGAGAGGAGAGGAGAGTGGCGGGGTGCTTTCCGAATAGCTGTGTATCCCTTTTGCAAGCGTGGTGGAGGGCTGAGCTGCAAAAACAAGCCTGAGCAAGACAAAGTTGTCAGTGCACCTGCTCTCGAGGTAAGAGTGAACTGATGGGACAAGCCTGAGATCACCAGCTACTCCTTTTGGAGCTAGGACTGAGCTGCCAGGGGAAACCTAAGATCACCAGCACCCCCTCTTCAAGGTCAAAACTAGGCTGCCGGACCAAGCCCACAAGGAACTGTACCTCCACATGGACTCAGACCTTCTTATCACCATCATCCTTCACATGTGAAACTAAACCTTTTCACATGAGTTCACCCTACCATGAGTGGAATGTGTCATTTGGTGTAGTCATTGTTGGTGTCTTCCCTGACCTCACATTCTCTAAGCCTTTCCAGCTTTGCACCTGTCCAAGTTTAGATTAGTTTAGTTTAGAGATACAGTGAAAACAGGCCCTTCGGCTCACCGAGTCCGCACCGTCCGGTGATCCCCGCACATTAACACTATTCTACAAACACAAGGGATAATTTACATTTTTTGATTCCAATTAACCTACATACCTGTACGTCTTTGGAGTGTGGGAAGAAACCAAAGAACTTGGAGAAAACCTACACGGTCACGGGGAGAACGTACAAACTCCGTACAGACAGCACCCGTAGTCAGGATTGAACCCATGTGCCTGGCACTGTAAGCACTGTGTAGCAGCCATTTAGCTTAACTCAGTATGTTATAACTATAACCAGTTACCTTTAAATTTTATCTGCCTGTAATTATGTGGGTGGGATTTATACGTAGTCTGAGGCGTGTTTGCAGCTGGGGTTCTCGCGCAGACTCACTGGAAGTATTTAGTTTAGTCTGAAGAAGCATGGCGGGAGGTCACAGCTTTCCACCATGCACGGGTTTGACCACGAGTAAGATTAAAATGTACTTATCCAAGAAGAAGGTTGGATGAATATCTTAAGGGCCTGTCCCACGAGCATGCGACTGCATGTGGCAAACGCAACCTAACGTGGTCGCTTGAGCCGTACGGCCTCGCGGGGTCGGTCCCACTTCGATCGCCGGAGCCGTATGAAGTTGTGCGGAGCTGGTCCCGACATCGCACGGGGCTCCGAAAAACTGACACTGTCCAAAAATTCCGCGCGGCAACGGCCTGCCGGCCCGCAGCCGCATTGAGGCTGTACGCACCGCCTCGACGCCGTACGCAGCGTCTTAACGCCGTACGCAGCGTCGTGACACCATACGTCACGCGCGAACCTCCCGCGGACATCGCTCGAACTTCACGTCAACTCGTACGGGATCACTCGACCTCCGCGCGGCCCCCCCCCGCTTCCGGTTTGGTCACGCTGGCCGCATGCAGCCGCATGCTGGTGGGTCAGGCCCTGTACGGAGATCACACGACCTCCGCGCGGCCCCCGCTTCCGGTTTGGTCGCGCTTGCCGCATGCAGTCGCTTGCTGGTGGGACAGGCCCTTTACTGTTTTTACTACTACAATAAAGAAACAAATAATTAAGAGACTGTGTTTGGAAGATTTATCTTTCAACGGCATTGAATGTCTCGTGGAGAGCTCGTGAGTGCGTTTCAATTATTTCCTGAACCCCTGTCTTCAATCATAGTGACTAAAGGAAAGATTCCTTGAATGAATTGAACATCTGTCACTATACACTGTAAGGCAGCAACTCTACTGCTGCTCCACCTCTCTTTGTTTCTTTTAAATTGTCTTTTAAATTGTCATAAAATCCCAAAAAACTCACCACAGATTTTCATGGACGTAAATCTGTTGCCCTTGCCCAGTTTCTGATCCCAAGATCTTCAAAACTTGTGATAACTTTTAACTTCTGAAGTGGTCCAGCAGACCACATACATAGTTCATGGTGATTACCAGTGGCACTTGCATCCCGTGAACAGGTAATTACAAATTGTAAGCAGTCAGCAAGGCCGAATAGACCCACAGGACCAGAGGGCTCATGCCACTCTTCCTGGTTCATGGTTATAACATGGAAAGCAAGGGGATTATTATATCTTGGATCTAACTTACCTGGCAACGGGCAGTGCTGCACTTCGTAGCTTCAGTGAGGTGCATGGTCCTAACTGGACACGCTGTATAACACTTTGTTCTGCCTTGATTAGCTGTGTGGTTTCAGTTTGTGAATCAGCATCGGTGCACAATAGTCAGTACACAGAGTGGTAGACATTTACAGTCAGCTGTACCAGAGAGTGAAAGAGTTCCAAGAAAACTAGTGGTGTTATTTTTGATTCATCAAGGGACACCCTAGGTTTTCCTCCCAGACCTACCTTCCCAACCCTGAAGACAGCTATTTATTATTATAACATCAGGAGGTGGCAAGCTCCAGTGAGGCATCTAATTGGTGCCCAAGGCTCACTGGCAGGTTGAGATTAAACAGGAGAATATAAACCAGCTCTATGGTTTAATAACATTGTGAATGCTTTGAGTTAAGTTCACCTGCCACTTTCCCAGTCAGTTTCCGATAATCCAGATTCTCCTATAGTACAAAGATCCACCTGCCCTAGTGTTCAATATATTTGAGCCTAGACTTGGTTTCAGGCAGAATCTCCAATCTCAGGTTGAATGCCAGTCATAGTTTTAAAATGCAAATAGTGAGAGACATACGGAGCGAGTTACAAGAAACAGGCACAGTCTGTTTCAATGTAGAGCTAAGTGCATTTCTACAGTGAGAAGTAATGGTGGAGAAAGTCAGAGATTGATCTCTGAGGCAAAACAGACTTCCTCCAAGCAACGACCCAATCCTATTTACAAATGAGTTGGTATTACTTTAAACCCTGTTACAAAATTAATCTACACTAATGGAATGAGAAAAAACAAATCAATGAAATATAGAATTATTACAGCACGAAGGAAACAAGGAGCATTTATTTTCCTGACCTTTCAAAATGTCACCTATCCATGTTGTCCACGGATGCTACCTGACCTGCTGAGTCACTCCAGCCTTTTTGTGTCTTTACCGTATTGTTTAAGCTGCTAATATTGTCTTTTCTCCCAGAACCTTTGCTCAAACTGGAAAAGGAAGGCTTTCAATTTATCAGAAGGATGCTAACTCCTAATAGAGTAATCCAGCCAGTCCCATTGACACGCCCTTCTCCCAGTGTCCCCTACATTCGTTTCCATCAAATCCCCATCAATTGCTTTCAACGAGCTCTGAATGTTTCTGATTCACCACCTTTGTGACATATCATATCAATCATATCAATTATATCGTATCAATCATATCGTATCATATGGAGGAGGACTGGCCAAATGTTGTGCCTTCCACCACATTGAAGATTGCTGTGGTGGATGTTTGTGTTAAATTTTTATTGTGTATTGTGTGTTCTTTCTTATTGTGCTGCTGCTGCCAAATTCATTTCACTTGCACTTTATGTGCAATGTGACGAATAAAACCGTATTATATTGTATTGTATTGTACATCATATATCAATCATATCATGTCAATCATATCATATGATATATCATATCATATCAATCATATCATATCATATATCATATCATACCAATCATATTATATGGGTAAAATGTTAGAGACAATTATTAAAGAAACACTAACGGGGCACTTGGATAAACATGACTTCATCGGACAGAACCAGCATGGTTTTGTGAAGGGGAAGTCCTGTTTAACGAATCTGCTCGAATTCTTTGAGGAAGTAACAACCCGGGTGGATAAAGGGGAACCGGTGGATGTGGTATACTTGGACTTCCAAAAGGCTTTTGACAAGGTGCCACATAAGAGACTATTGCTAAAAATAAAAAATTATGGGATTGGGGGTAATATATTAGCATGGGTAGAGGATTGGCTAACAAATAGGAAGCAGAGAGTGGGGATAAATGGTTCATACTCGGGATGGCAACCGGTAACTAGCGGGGTTCCGCAAGGGTCGGTGCTGGGACCCCAGTTGTTCACAATTTATATAAATGATTTGGAGGAGGGAACCAAGTGTAATATATCAAAATTTGCGGACGATACAAAAATGGGAGGAAAAGTAGGGGATGAGGAGGATAGGAAGAGTCTGCAAAAGGATATAGATAAGCTAGGTGAGTGGGCAACAACTTGGCAGATGAAATTTAATACGAATAAATGTGAAGTCATTCACTTTGGGAAAAAAAATGATAGGGCAAGTTATTTTCTAAATGAGGAGGAGCTGCGTTGTAATGCAACGCAAAGGGATCTAGGGGTATTAGTACATGAATCACTAAAAGTTAGTATGCAGGTGCAGCAAGCAATCAGGAAGGCCAATGGAGTTTTGGCCTTTATTGCTAGGGGGATTGAGTATAAAAACACGGAGGTCTTGCTGCAGCTGTACACAGTATTAGTGAGACCACATTTGGAATACTGTGTACAGTTCTGGGGTCCATACTTAAGAAAGGATGTACTAGCCCTGGAGGCAGTGCAGCGAAGGTTTACAAGATTAATTCCTGCAATGAGGGGATTGACATATGTGGAAAGGTTAAGTAGGCTGGAACTCTACTCTTTGGAGTTTAGAAGAATGAGAGGCGATCTCATTGAAACATATAAGATCGTGAGGGGCCTTGATCGGGTGGATGCACCGAGGATGTTCCCAATGATCGGGGAAACTAGAACTAGGGGACATAGTCGCAGAATAAGGGGGGGCTCTTTTAAAACTGAGATGAGGAAGAACTTCTTCACCCAGAGGGTGGTTAATTTATGGAATTCACTGCCCCAGGGAGCAGTGGAAGCAGAAACGTTAAATATATTTAAGTCTAAAATAGATGGTTTTTTAGCTGCCAAGGGGATAAGGGGCTACGGGGAGAGGGCAGGGATATGGACCTAGGTATGGTTAGTATAGTAAGACCTGAGTGATCTCCTGGACAAGTGTCGATCGCCTGGATTGGGGTCGGAGAGGAATTTCCCGGATTTTTTTCCCGAATTGGACCTGGGTTTTTATCCGTTTTTTTGCCTCCCCCAGGAGATCACGCGGTTCTTGGGGTGGAGAGGGGTGATAGCGGTATAAAGGGGAGGGTAGTGTCTTGTGTTCTGTGTCTTGTGTCTACTGTTTGTGGGTAAGTGTGTCTGTTTAGTGTTCAGCCATGAGCGAATGGCGGTGCGGGCTCGACGGACCTGGTGGTCTACTCTCGCACCTACTTTCTATGTTTCTATGTTTCTATGTTTCTATATCAATCATATCAATCATATCATGTCAATCATATCATGTCAATCATATCATGTCAAATATCATATCATATCAATCATATCATATCAATCATTGTTACACATCACATCATAACTACTACCTGCAGAATAAAATAATTTACTCATCACTCTTTTTTTATCTGCATCCCATCCCCAAACTTTAATTGATGGATAAATGGGAACATATCCGCTCTGCTTGCCCTATCCGAACCAGTCGCCATCTTGTGCACTTCCTGGAAAGTCTTTCCAAATCAAAGCATTTGATTTTCAAGCTTTTGCATGGTTTCAAATCGAATTGTTTTTCACTTTGTATCTTTGGACCACATTTAGAGTTTTTGCCAGATGACATTGACATGCCAGTATGAACAAAGTCTCTGGGAGAAGAAACAATATTAGTAGCTAATACAAATGCTCCCCGATTTACGATGCTTCGACTTGCGATATTTTGACTTTACGATCAGCAGTCGCTCGGCAATGGCAGCGAGCCGCAGTCACTTCCGGTCACGTGATCGCAATGTATTACAATGCATTTTCGACTTGCAATATTTTTGGTTTATGATGGGTTTATCGGAACGTGACTCCATCGTAGTTCGAGGAGCAGCTGTACAATCAAGTAAATACATGGTCCTTGTTTCTTCTGCAGCAGGATAACCCACTTAGAACTAAAGCATCATTATCTTACACTTTGATATTGGTTCCATATTCCATATAATGGCAAACGGTTTCACCAATTCACTGCACATAGCACTTGGTGGATTCAACTAGACGAACATTTCTCAACAAAGGTTTTCTCCTTAGAGGCGATCATCCACAGCGGGTATATCCACATTCCAGTTGGAGTTAGCCTGTCGTATCAGGCCAAGTCAAGTCGAGTTTATTGTCGTAAGCACAAGTACGGTGAGGTACAGGAATGGTGAAAATCTTGCAGCAGCATCATGGGCACACCGACTCAGAAATCACTCGGAAACCTAAAGTAAACATAGGTTACAGTTTAAATTCTACAATTGTCTATTGTCTATTGTCCAAGACAGTGAAAAGGAAAAGAAAGTGCAGAAAACAAGACATAATTGTAGTACAAACCACAATTAGAAATCAAATCCATAATAGTGCAAGAGATGGCCCATAGTGATCCATTTCTGGGGTAGGTTTACCGTTGTGAACCATCTGTTCAAGACCTTGATTGTTGTGAGAAAGCAACTGTTCAGTTGCGAGAAAATAGGTGGCTGGCACAGTGGTGTAGCGGTAGAGTTCCTGCCTTGCAGCGCCAAAGACCCGGGTTCGATCCTGACTACGGGTGCGGTCTGTACGGAGTTTGTACACTCTCCCCGTGACTGCATGGATTTTCCCCGGGTGCTTCAGTTTCCTCCCACACTCCAAAGATGTACAGGTTGTAGGTTAATTTGGCTTTGGTAAACATTTTAAATTGTCCCTGCTGTGTAGAATAGTGTTAGTATACAGGAATCGCAGGTCAGCATGAACTTGGTGGGCCGAAGGGCCTGTTTCCGTGCTGGTTCACTAAACTAAATTAAAGCATCTGTGCGGCCACCCTGAATGTGGCTAGAATTGCAACCACCATAAGATCTATGACAACAACCTCACCTGATGTGAGCGTACAGTATATTTCTTTAGGAAAGAAAAGTAATGCATCCATTCAATCATCATTTCACTGCGATTTACAAATGAATTGTGCATGCATAGTTATGTTGACCATCTCACAAACATTTCATTGTTCTAATTTGAATTTTCCAGCTCTGTGAAAAACTGAAATCCCAGCATTTCATTTCCCTTTAGCTCATCTGATATTCATCGATCCTTTACTGATGACTGGACATTCTGCTGCCAAGGCTCCAAGCTCTGAATTCTCATCGCCAAACCTCTCATTTCTCTATCATTCCTTCTTCCTTGAAAGCACTTAAAAGCTATATCTTTGACCAAGTCATTGGCTGTATTTCCGAGTCATCATATTAGATTTTGTTTAAATATGTTCCTGTGAAAGGCCTTGTGATATTTAATTATGTTGTGTAAATTGTATGTTACCACTAGACTTTAGACTTTAGAGATCCAGTGTGGAAACAGGCACTTCGGCCCACAGAGTCCGCACCAACCTGCGATCACCCCGTACACTAGCTCGATCCTACACACTAGGGACAATTTACAATTTTACCGAAGCCAATTAACTTACAAACCTGTATGTGTTTGGAGTGTGGGAGGAAAGGGCGGGACGGTGGCATGGTGGCGCAGCGGTAGAGTTGCTGCGTTACAGTGAATGCAGTGCCGAAGACCCGGGTTCGGTCCCGACTATGGGCGCTGTCCATACGGAGTTTGTACCTTCTCCCCGTGACCTGCGTGAGTTTTCTCCGAGATCTTTGTTTCCTTCCACACTCCAAAGACACACAGGTTTATGGGTTCATTGGCTTGGGATCACTGTAAATTGTCCCTAGTGTGATTGTCCCTAGTATGTGTAGGATAGTGTACGTGTGCGGGGATCGCTGGTCGGCACGGACTCAGTGGGCTGAAGGGCCTGGTTCCGCGCAGTATCTCTGAACTAAACTAAACTAAACTAAACTATCTCTACAGATAGTCCTTAGAAATGGCAAGAGGACACCGCAAGTTATGGGCTCATCAAGACACAATTGATCGCCCGATTGCCATTGAGGTGAATAATAAAAATACCTCTCAGTGAACTTTGTGGGCAGAATTCTATTGTGGAAACTTGTGCATTTTGGGGAAAGCATCCAATGGAAATCCTTCCATCTATGTCTCTTCCCAGGATCACAGAGTGGTTGCCTCAATGAAGGAGGCATTCAGCCATTGATTCCATTTGATACCATGCAGGAACAATCCCACTCTCCCAGTCTTCGCTACCGTCCTGCAAGTTCCTTCCTTTCAGATAATTGTCCAGCTCCCTTTCAACGGGTCCACCACTGATTTTCCAGCACCCTTAGTTCCAGAGCTTTGCCATATGATCTGTTTCACGGTTGCAGCCTCATGGAGCCGTGATACCGACCTGCAAAATCAGCCTCGGAAGTCGGCTATGAGAACGGATCTGTCGGCTCCAGCTGGGCTGGAGTTCCATGCATACCATGTTCACTTTACATCATTGTTATAGGAAGAACACTAGTTTGGCACCGAGAACATAGAAGATGATATCGGAATTTTTTTTAAGTAACATTTTGTCAAAGACTTGGGTTACTGAATTGCTGGACACAAACATAAGATCTTTGACAAAATTCTATTATTTAAAAAGAATTAAGTATATTAGATACAGTTTAATCTGTTCAACAATTTGTTAATACAATTAACTAATAAATTGTGTCAAGCAAGATACTTAGTTATAAGGAGGTTTTATGAAGTGGTTAGGCCAGATTTTGAATGTGATCATATCCAATGCCTTTTAAATGACAGGCTAAATGCAGGAAAACATTTCCTGATGTTGGGGGAGTCCAGAACCAGGGGTCACAGTTTAAGAATAAGGGGTAGGCCACTTATCACTGAGATGAGGAAAAACGTTTTCACCCAGAGAGTTGTGAATCTGTGGAATTCTCCGCCACAGAAGGCAGTGGAGGAAATTCACTGGTATTTTCAAGAGACAGTTAGACATACAGTAGCTCTAATGGCTAAGGGAATCAAGGGATATGGGGAGAAAGCAGGAACAGGGTACTGATTTAAGATGATCAGCCATGATCATATTGAAAGGTTTGAAGGGCCAACTAAGTCTAAATGGCCTACTCGTGCACCTATTTTCTATGTTCCTATGAATGGTTGCCCCCACCTGCTCCCAACCCATGTCCCGGATGTTAACATTTCCTCCACATTTTCGCTGTTGGTTTCACCCGTTCTATAAAAAAAAAGAGATTCTATCAAAGAAATCAAATTAAATTTCCAGATAAAGTGCCCCTAGTCACTGAATTTCCAGTTGTTTTATGATTCGTAAATGACTGTCTGTGGGAGGATGTGTGCAAACTCTGCATTTAAAGCACTTTAGACATCTTATCAGGACATCTTATTCAATCAAGTCAAGTCGTTTATTTGTCACATACACATATGAGATGTGCAGTGAAATGAAAGTGGCAATGCTCGCGGACTTTTGTGCAAAAAGACAAACAACCAAACAAACTATAAACACAATCATAACACACATATACCTTTACATAATAAATAATGGAAGGAAAAACGTTCAGTAGAGTTAGTCCCTGGTGAGATAGGCGTTTACAGTCCGAATGGCCTCTGGGAAGAAACTCCTTCTCAACCTCTCTGTTCTCACCGCATGGCAACGGAGGCGTTTGCCTGACTGTAGCAGCTGGAACAGTCCGTTGCAGGGGTGGAAGGGGTCTCTCATGATATTGTTGGCTCTGGAGTTGCACCTCCTGATGTATAGTTCCTGCAGGGGGGCAAGTGAAGTTCCCATAGTGCGTTCGGCCGAACGCACTACTCTCTGCAGAGCCTTCTTGTCCTTGGCAGAGCAATTCCCAAACCAGATGGTAATGTTCCCGGACAAGATGCTTTCCACCGCCGCTGCGTAGAAGCACTGGAGGATCCTCGGAGACACTCTGAATTTCCTCAATTGCCTGAGGTGGTAAAGGCGCTGCCTTGCCTTACTCACGAGTGCTGAGGCGTGTGATGCCCATGTCATATCCTCGGAGATGTGGACGCCCAGATATTTAAAACAGTTCACCCTATCCACAGGATCCCCATTTATCCTCAATGGAGTGTACGTCCTCGGATGATGTGCCCTCCTAAAGTCCATGATCAGCTCCTTCGTTTTTTTGATGTTCAAGAGGAGGCTGTTATCCTGGCACCAGAGTGCTAGATCAGCCACCTCCTCCCGGTAGGCCTTCTCGTCGTTGTCTGAGATCAGGCCCACCACCACAGTGTCATCAGCAAACTTAATTATTGAGTTGGAGCTGAACCTAGCCACACAGTCATGTGTGTACAGGGAGTACAATAGGGGGCTGAGGACGCAACCCTGGGGCGATCCTGTGCTCAGGGTGAGGGACTTCGATGTATTCCCTCCCATCTTGACTACCTGGGGCCTGGCGGTGAGAAAGTCCAGGACCCAGGCACACAGGGAGGTGTTGAGCCCCAATTCCATTAGCTTCCCGGCCAGTCTGGTGGGGACTATCGTGTTGAAGGCTGAACTGTAGTCTATGAACAGCATCCTCACGTAGCCCCCCTTCTGGCTGTCCAGATGGGAGAGAGCGGTGTGCCAATGTTTGTGCAGCTATTTTTAAGCAGCAATTCATCACACTTCAAATGGCTCAATAAACCTTATAGTTTGTTTGCTGGATTTCAAATCAAAGCCCCCAATCCACTGCTTTTAACAATTACATCGCAACCTGCAACATGAAATGGCAGCATCAGGAAAACAATCATAATGAGCTGGTGTGAAAATGAAACAGAAAAGCTGGTAAAAGAGCTATTTTGCCAATTACATGATCACCTACAGCGATCAGTACCTGAAGCTCAACATTTGTGTGGCTGGCAGAGAGAACTTTTGATATATGTTTAAAAAAAACCCAATTTGGAATAATGGAGCAAAAGAGAATTTCTGATATATGCATTAAAAAAAAAACAATTTGAAGTACTGCAGAAGTGACAAAAATAATAGTAGAAACAAAGAACTGCAGATGCTGGTTTACCAATGATAGAACTATATGCTGGAGTTACTCAGCAGGTCAGGCTGGATCTCTGGAAAAAAATAATGGGTGATGTTTCATTTCGCGACACAAAACGTCATCCATCCTTTTTCTCCAGAGATGCTGCCTGACCCACTGAGTTACTCCAGCAATTAGTGTCTACCTTTGACAAAAATAATAGTCTGGTGCATGGGGAAGGCTGGTCAGAACTGTATCCATGCTATATCAGAGTAGAAGACCAGGAAACTGAGCACCATACCCACAAGAGGAATGCAGAGTTAGTGATAACAGCAGCAGTGGCTAAATAACACTCAGGATATTTACAATAAGTGGAATGTATTAGTGGGGCGATGAAAACTGAAACTATAGGCTGGTAAGCCTGACTTGGGTGGTTGGTAAGATTTCAGTCAATTATAAAGGATGGGTTACGCCGTACTTAGAAGTCCACGATAAAATAGGACAAAGTCAGCATGGTTTTGTGAAGGGAAGATCTTGCCTGACAAAACTGCTGGAGTTCTTAGAGGAAGTTAATAACAGGACAGACAGAGGTGAGACTGTAGATGTTGTTTGCCTAGATTTTCAGAAGCCTTCGATAAGGTGCTGCACGTCACGCTGCTAGGGAAGATGAGAGCCCATGGTATTAAGGGGAAGATACTGGCATGGATAGCGGGTTGGCTGGATGGCAGAAGGCAAAGAGTTGTAATAAATGGCGCTTTTTCAGGTTGGCTGCCAGACTAGTAGAGTTCTGCAAGGGTCAGTGCAGGGGCCATTTCTCCTCACGTTGTATATTAATGATTTGGATCAGGGGATTGAAGGTTTTGTGGCCAAGTTTACATAGCAACATAGAAAATAGGTGCAGGAGTAGACCATTCGGCCCTTCGAGCCTGCACCGCCATTCAATATGATCATGGCTGATCACATACAGATGATTCTAAGATAGGTGGAGGAGCAGGCAGTGTAGAGGAAGCAAAGAGCCTTCAGAAGGACTTGGACAGGTTAGGAGAGTGGGTAGAGAGGTGGCAGATGAAATTCAGTTTTGCAAAGTGCGGAGTCATGCATTTTGGTAATAAGAATAAAGGCGTGGATTATTTTCTAAATGGAGAGAGAATCCGGAAATTGGAGGTGCAAAGGGGCTTGGCAGTGCTGGTGCAGGACTCCCAAAAAGTTAATTTGCAAGTCGAATTGGTAGTAAGGATGGAAAATTCAATGCTAGCATGTATATCAAGAGGACTGGAATACAAAGACGGACATGTATTGCTGTGGCTTTATAAGGTGCTGGTCAGGCCCGCATTAGGGGTACTGAGAGCAAGTTTGGGCTCTTTATCTGAGGAAGGATGTGCTGGCTCTTGAGAGAGTCTGGAGGAGGTTTACAAGAATGATTCTAGGAATGAGTGGGTTTGCATATAATGAGCGTTTGACAGCACTGGGCCTCTACTCGCTGGAGTTCAGAAGATTGAGGGAGGACCTCATTGAAACTTGGAGAATAATGAAAGGCATAGATAGAGTGGATGTAGAATGGATGTTTCCACCGGTGGGAGAGTCTAGGACCAGAGGTCACAGCCTCAGAATTAAAGGGCACTCTTTTAGAAAGAAAGTGAGGAGGAACTTCTTTAGTCAGAGGGTATTGAATCTGTGGAGCTCATTGCCACAAAGGGCAGTGGAGGCCAAGTCAGTGGATATTTTTAAGGCAGAGATACATAAATTCTTGATTAGAATGGGTGTCAAGGGTTATGAGGAAAATGCAGGAAAATGGGATTAGGAGGCAGAGATCAGCAATGATTGAATGGTAGGGTAGACTCTATGGGGCGAATAGCCTAATTCTACTCCTATAACTTGTGAACTTATGAACTTGTGAGTTTCATAGCTTCAGACACGGATATCATCATAATCATAATCATAATAGTACTTTATTAGCCGAGTATGTTTTGCAACATACGAGGAATTTGATTTGCCGTACAGCCATACCAATAAAGAGAAACAAGACACCCAAATAAATTTTTAACATGAACTCCCCCACATTCCTCACTGTGATGGAAGGCAAAAAAAGTTAAATATTCTTCCCTTCTTTGTTCTCCCGCAGTCGGGGCACTCGAACCTTCCGTTGTCGGGGTGATCTTGGCTCCCGCAGCCGGTGGTCGAGTCCTCCACGTCGGGGCGATCAAGCTCCCGCATCGGGGGATACCTCAGGTCCCCGCGCCAGGCGATCGGACCCCGGGTCAGGGCTGGTCGAACCTCCGGTTTGGAGCTTCCCGACATCAGTCTCTACCTGAGACTGCGAGCTCTTCGATGTTGAAATCCGCAGGCCGCGGTTGGTGCATTGATCCCAGGCAAGGGATCGCAGGCTCCGATGGGAAGTCCACGGCCCCGCGGCGGGGCTCAAAGTCAGTCTCGAGCAAGGCCACAAGCTCCATGATGTTAGGCCGCAGAGCGACCGGAGATACGATCCGGAAAAAGATTGCATCTCCGGCAAGGTAAGTGATTGAAAAACGTTTCCCCCAACTCCTCCCCCACCCTCCACATAAAACAAACCAGAGAACATTCACACATACTTTTAAAACACACTAAAAATAACAAAAAAGGCCAAAAGACAGACAGACTGGTGGCGAGGCTGCCATCACTTATGGCACCACCCGGTGTTATTGAGCATACTGTGGATCAGTAAGTATTCTTAGGGAAGGAGAAAAGTTCTACTCTCTGAAAATGGGAGGTTTATTCAAGTGGTCTTTATGTAGAGAGTGTCTGCTGTGGGGCAATTTTGAGGAAAAGGGATAGTAATTGCAGAGGAGACCATTCCTAATCCGTAGTGAAGCTGAAATTGTAATTACCTTGTCCACAAAGCATCCCTACAATTGCTCCATTTCCAGAGACCTGAGAAAACTATTGGAGAACCTACAGAAGAAGAGAAATTTGAAGGCGGCACAATGTTGCGGCTGGTAGAGCTGCCATCTCACAATGCCAGAGGCCCGGTTCGATCCTGACCTCGGGTACTGTCTGTGTGAAGTTCGCATGTGCTCACGGTTACCATGTGATCCAAATATGTTTGGTTTAATAGGTTAATTGGCTTCTGTAAATTGCTTCTAGTGTGTAGGGAGTGGATGAGAAAATAGGATAACATAGAACTAGTGTGAACAGATGATCGATGGTCGGCTTGGGCTCGGTGGGCTGAAGGGCCTGTTTCCATATTGTATCTCTATGCTAAATGAGAGGTTCCTTGTCTCACTAATACATTCACATGCCAACCCACATCCTGAGAGAAGGTAGCTGTCTAAGACATATCCGAGGCAGATTGGGTCTCATTTGAAATTTTTAATATCTTAAGGACGGCACAGAGGTGCAGGGTAGAGTTGCTGACTTACAGCGCCGGAGACCCGGGTTCGATCCTGACTAAAGGTGCTGTCTGTACAGAGTTTATACATTCTCCTTGTGATCGCGTGGATTTTCTCTGGGTGCTCCAATTTCCTCCCCTACTCCAAAGACGTACAGGTTTGTCGATTAATTGGCTTTGGTAAAATTGTAAATTGTCCCTAATGTGTAGGATAGTGCTAGTGTACAGGGATTGCTGGATGGCATGGAATCAGTGGGCCAAATGGCCTGTTTCCGCACTGTATCCCTAAAGTCTAACATCCAGTTCAAGTGCAATTCACCTGCTTCTGAATGCTGGGTTTGTCTAGATTTTGTGAGATTCATTGTACTTATTTCTTCATAATATACTTTAGTTTGAGGTGAGGCATTATTGGTATTTCATGCAGGGTCAACATTGTGTAAACCTTCTCTCAACAATATTGTAAAATGGGAACCTCTTCGTCACTGCCACGCCCGACTCCTTGACCCACACTGTGACCAAAAGCTTTTGTAGGGAACAACCTTAAAATTCAATTCAACATGGCTCAAAAATAAATAGAGAAATGTAATAGCTTTGCATGAAGTAAGATTTAGTGGATCATTATAAATTGTAGGGATTCAAAAGGTCAAATTAAAACTCATCTTAAAACCAACCAATGAAGCAAGAACGACTCGTAATCCAGAAGGCTGAGATCAGTGAATCTTAGGTAACTCATCTAAATCCGTGATAACAATTATTACCTCAGTATTTGTCTTTTGCTGTTTTATGAGCTGAATGGTTTGTTCTTGGCTTTATTGGTGGAACATTCCTCCAGTAAAGAATATTTCAGTGTTAGCAATGCGGGTTCTATGAAAAACGACAAATCAGGCATTTGAATTTTAAAGCTTGGTTACTTCGTTCAGCGTGGAAAAAACCTCCTGAGTACCTGTCAGATGTTAGGGACAGGAGGATTTACATTAATTTCTTGATGCCCATTGATTCCTGAACCAAGGGCTCATACTAAACACATTGCCCCTTATACACAGACTATGTTGTACAACCCAAAGCAGATTATAAGAACAAGAACCATGGTTGTGCCCAAAGATCATAGAGCGGAGGTTGTGCCCCTCCTAAATGCGAGTTCTTGATTACCAGTAGTCAATAGTTATCATTCAAACATGCAATGTATTAGAGATAGAAAATTGTTTTCTTTGTGATCCATTTCAAAATAAAAAATCCTATTTACTTGGTAATTGCTATTTGATTTGCAACACATACTTTAATTATAGCTTGTGTGCACATATATACTCAATTTTTGGTTGGCTTAGTCATTATACTTAAACTATGAAGCCATTTATTAGAAGAACAAATCTCATTGTAATTACCAAAGAGCCACAGAAAGAAAATGTCACTAGCAAATCCACCCTTCTAAAGGCTCTTAAAGCAAGAACTATTAATTAACGTACACTGAAACTTTTTAATGAGTTAAAGCACACTTGGAAATCTTTTGATCCAGATCTTAATTGACTATGAGATCATGTTAATTAATATAGGATTATTACCCATGCTAAGTGTGCCTGTGAATCTGAAATAAGAGACGCTGGATTTTTGTTTGGCTTTTTGGTTGGATTCACACAGTTCAGAAACCCTTTAAAATATACTCTTCTTTGCAGACTGGAAGATCAAAGCACGGTTACCATAGTAACTGCTTGTCGGAATATTCACCAAAATGTGTATAATGTTGAAAAAAGTCCAGCCACCATGATTCAATAATTTACGGTACATTTAACATCCAGTGAAAATATAATTGTTAAAATCTAATTGCTGTAAACACCTCAAAGCATAAAATATGTTAGTTATAAAGAGCTTGCACATCGGCACTTTGTAAATTATTCTAATATATTTCCAGGTTAGTATTTAGAGATACAGCACGGAAACAGGCCCTTCGGCCCAACGAGTCCGTACCGACCAGCGATCCCCACACATTAACACTATCCAACACACACTAGGGACAATTTACTCATACACCAAGCCAATTAACTTACAACCCTGTACGTCTTTGGAGTGTGGGAGGAAACCGGAGATCTAGGAGAAACCTCTAGGTCACGGGGAGAATGTACAAACTCCATACAGATAGCACCCGTTGTCGGGATCGAACCCGGGTCTCCAGCGCTGCAAGCACTGTAAGGCAGCAACTCTACCACTGCGCCTCCGTGCTACCCCATTTTGAATGCTTTGAATGTCAGTCTATGTTAGTCTTGTTGCATTAATTGAAGGGGCATTGAACACAATCCTCCAAAATCATTAACCATGGTCAAGTGAATCAGAGAATTGCTGGTTGAAGCCTATCCTTGCCCAATATATCTGGATTGACGCCTGCACTAAGGAAATGCTGCACTGTTGGATGTCCAGCCTTCCAAATGAATGAAATGAAAACTCCACACTTGTAATCGTAATCAAATCAAATCAAACAAAATCCCATGGCACTGGTAGAAAGAAGAGATTGGAATCTTCCCTGCTGTCAATATTTATTCTTCAGCAAACATAACAAGATGTCAGGGGTTATTTTCTAAACTCAATATCCTGACTGATGAAGGCCAATGTACCGAAAACTTTCTTGACCATTCTATCATCCTGTGATGCCACTTTCAGGTTACTATGTACTGTACGCCTAGATCCCTCTGCTCTACAACATTCCCCAAGTCCCTACTATTCACTGTTAAAAATAAAGTAATATGTGCTTACTCGTCAGTCTCCAACCCCCTTCCCTTCCCAATCCCCCATGATATCCACTGCACAGAAGTCAATGGAGAGTACAAGGGTCTCTCATGATTTCTGTCACTATCCATCTGCATTTTAGTTTGGAAATAGGCCCAGTCGTAGAGCTCCTGCCTTTACAGCACCAGGTACCCGGGTTCAATCCTGAATATGGTTGCTGTCCGTATGGAGTTTATACATTCTGCCTGTGACTGCGTGGGTTTACTCAGGGTGCTCCAGTTTCTTCCCACTTTCCACTGAAGTACAGGTTTGTAGGCTAATTGGCTTCTGTAAATGATCCTTAGTGTGTAGGACAGAACTAGTGTACAGGTGATTGCCTGTCAACGTGGACTCAGTGGGTCAAAGGGGCTGTTTCCATGCTATATCTCTAAACTAAACTAAACTAAACTATGAGGCCCCCAATTGAAAACTCACTCTTGATGAGTGTGATTACAATTGAGCATGCTTTGTGCCAAAATAGTGACTTAACATTTCTTATTAAATTGGCCAACCCTAATGCTGATTTATTGCTCGATGTGTAACTAACTTTTGAAAACCATTGAATATTACAATTTTATCGAGAATTACCCTGTTTTTCCAGCAAAAGTAGTTCAAACTTAATTATAGTTTACCAGCTGCTGCATGATCTGTTCATATGTAGGTAAATGCCATTACATCCAGTAGCTAATTCCCAGGAAAGTGATCATCAACATCAAGCATTGATTTACAAAGGATAAAGGATATTACCCAAAATGTTAACTGGATTCAGTGTAAATCTGCAGAGATGTTCTGACACAGCCGACAGATGTTGTTTTGTTGTGCAATGGGGCGGGCAAAAACAATCCTACCAAAATGACCCTGACATCTGGACTAAATCTTCCCAGGATGATACGTACCTGCTCTGAAGAAACACATAGAAACATAGAAACATAGAAATTAGGTGCAGGAGTAGGCCATTCGGCCCTTCGAGCCTGCACTGCCATTCAATATGATCATGGCTGATCATCCAACTCAGTATCCCGTACCTGCCTTCTCTCCATACCCTCTGATCCCCTTAGCCACAAGGGCCACATCTAACTCCCTCTTAAATATAGCCAATGAACTGGCCTCGACTACCCTCTGTGGCAGGGAGTTCCAGAGATTCACCACTCTCTGTGCCTTCACCACTCAATCACATGCCTTTGATGCATTACAGCAGCCCTCAAGGCAAGAAACAACGTTGAAAAAACAAGCTGTTTTGTATTATTCACCATAATATTCAACCAGAAAACCTGCACGTTAGTTTATTTAACATCGAGGAGCTGGCGGCCTCTTGCTGGGGATTGACTTCGGGAGCTCCGACTACGGGAGCCTGCGGGCTTACCATCGTGGGAGCTCGCGGTTCCTTGGTTAGGGACCGACTTCGGGAGTTCCAAGCTGCAGGAGCTTCGACTGCCCCGATCGCGGGAGAATAAAGAGTGAAGAAGATTAGACTTTATTGCCTTCCATCACAGTGAGGAATGTGGGGAATCTGCTGTGGTGGATGTTTATGTTAGCTTTTATGCAGTTGTGTGTTTGTTGCTATTTTGAGTATGACTGTATGGTAATTCAAGTTTCACTGTACCTTATTTGGTCTACATGACAATAAAATACCTTTGAACATTTTTGAACCTTTGAAGTGTTACCCATAAAATTCACCTCAGGATATGATACAAAGCTTCTCTTTACCGTATTCTACTGTGGAGGGTTGATTACATGAAGGCAGCTTACTGTGCATTTAAATGAGATACCAACCTATGTTCACACCAACAATTGTTGCAGTTTGCCATCAGTTCATTAGATATACACCTGCAATATTTAGTACCTCTTGCTTTCATGAAAAATGACCAGTCATGAAACTGTCTGTGATGAAATTATCTGAAGTACAGGAGCACTGTACCTGACATTAACAGTGCAGATACACAAAGCATGTTGGTAAATTACATGAATCATTGTTATTTAAAGAAGCACTTTACGCTGAAACTTAATGAAAAACTTAGCACAGAAGGCTTTCTATCAATTTCAAACAATTTTAATTTGAGATCTTGAAACAAAATTTCACATCACCAATAATGCAAACAAATAGACACAGACAAGCTGCCTGCATCTATTTCATTCAACTTACACAAGATTGAGATCCTCTGCCAATCTGACCCTGCTGTCCTATTCTTCCCCCTGACTTTACAGTGGCATCCATATCGCAGGAGATATTGATCAGTGAAGTTGGACATCTGCGAATAAATTCTCCTCTGCATTATGTACACTGTGGATGGCTCGATTGTCTTTCCACTGACTGGTTAGCATGCAACAGGAGCTTTTCACTGTTCCTCGATACACGTGACAATAAACTAAACTCATCTAAACTCTGCCTTCAATATTCCGGCAGAGCTTTTGGCCCAATGAGGAAAAGGGCGTTTGGAGATCAAGATCCCAGGGCCTATCATAAAACTGTGTTGGATGGAAATGCAGGTGCTAGTTTACACCATAGATAGACACAAAATACTGGAGTAACTCAGCGGGTCAGACAGCATCTCTGGAAAAAAGCTATAGGCGATGGTTCCAGTTGAGACCGTTCTTCGTGGAAGAAGAGGATCTCTTCCTGAGATGCTGCCTGACCCGCTGAGTTACTTCAGCATGTTGTGTCTACAATGAAACTGATGGTCAGAATTGATCCCGGCACTCCCACTATATTCCTGCATTACCCTCTGCAGGCACCTCAAGGCATAGGAAAGATATCTCCCACTTTGTATCTGCAAAATCCTCCTAATTCACTGGAAGGGTTAGCAAACTAATGGCAGTGAACTCTCCACGGCCAACATCCACAATGTTGTGCCCCAAGTTACACACAGTTGGGTACATTGAGTGGCTACCTCATGAACATGCTCATCACAAGGCTCCTGAAATGGATATAGAAACAAGAAATACTGGAAATACTCAGCAGACCAGCCTGCATCTGCGGAAGGAGAAAGAAGATAATGTATCAATTAAAAAACACTTTGTTAGATGCATAGGGGGCCCATAGGAGATGGTCCTCTCTCCCTTCCTGTTCACCATCTACACCTCTGACTTCAGATATTACTCAGACTCCTGCCACCTGCAGACATTTTCAGATGATTCTGCAATTGTGGGCTGCATCAGTGAGGGGAAGGAAGCTGAATACAGAGATGTAGTCAACAACTTTGTTGAGTGGTGTGGGCTGAATCACCTGCAGCTCAACACTGACAAGACTAAGGAGTTAGTGGTGGGCTTTAGGAGGAGAGGAACACCCCTGTCTTCTGTCTCCATCAATGATGTTGGTGTGCAGTTTACCAAGGAGTACAAATACCTTGGAGTTTACCTGGACAGTAAACTGGACTGGTCCAGGAACGCTGAGGCCCTGAACAAGAAGGATCGGAGCTGGCTGTACTTTTACTCCTTCAAAATCTGCAGTAAGATGCTGCAGATGTTCTACCTATCGGTGGTAGCCAGTGCCATCTTCTACGCTGCCGTGTGCTGGGGCAATAGGGCGAAGGCTGCGGACGCCAACAGGATTAACAAACTCATCAGGAAGGCTGGCTCTTCCTGGGGACAGAGTTGGATTCATGGGAGGTGATCATGGAGGGGAGGATGCTCATCAACCTGTGGAGCATCGTGGACAATGCAGCTCACCCCCTCCATGACACACTGGTCAACCTGAGGAGCACCGTCAACAACAGACTGGTTCCACCAAAATGCAGGACAGAACGCCACAGAAGTTCCTTCTTCCCTGTGGTTATCAAACTTTACAACTCCTCCCTCTTCTGGGGGTGGGTGTGGGTCGACTGACTCCTCACACCCACCCCCCCACCCCCCCCCCCCCCCCCCCTCGCCAATATTTGCACATCCCCAATCCTTTCCACTCGTCACTTTAATTTCATATTTCATGTATCTTATGTTTTATGACTATTGGCAGATCAATTTCCCTCCTGGGATAAATAAAGTTCTATTGTATCTATCGTATCAAATCGTATGACCTGGTTAGTATTTTCAGCTTAGAATTAACTTGCATGCAGGTACCTTCCATGGGCTCAGATTGTCCAAAGTGATATTAGTCTGTTTGCTACTTCTGATAGAATTTCACTATTATATTGTAGAAAATATAAACGTCATAAAATCAATTAACGATCTTCTAAATTACAAAACAGCTTTGTTTATTCTCAATTTAAGAGAAACCTAGAAGTGAGGTGAGTGCCAAAAATTGTATTTTATTTAATGGTGTTTGGGTATAATTAAAGTCCTTGACTGGGATGAAGATAGATTTATAAACAAAAATACTGAAAATGCTGGAAGAGTGAAATTAAAATTAGAAAATACTGGAAATGCACAGCAGGTTAATGTCTGATAGGAGAAAACACGAGTCAGCATAGATTGGAAGCGAATATATATATAAATATATTGGGTCTCTTCCTATTGTGGCAGCAGCTCTGATCAGAGCTGTTAGTGTGCATTCATAGAAGCTTAGTTTAGTCTAGAGATCCAGCATGGGAACAGGCCCTTAGGCCCACCGAGTCCACGCTGACCATTGATCACCCATTCACACTTGGTCTACGATATCTCAAACCCTACCCGCAAAGTGCACTTTACAAAGGCCAATTAAGCTGCAAACCTGCATGTCGTTGGTATGTGGGGGGAAAGCAAAGCACCTGGAGAAAACCCACGCGGCCCTAGGGAAAATGTGCAAACTCCATACAGACAGCATCCTGGTCTCTGGCATAGTGAGGTAGCAACTCTATCAGTTTGTTCTGTAATTTCATGCACGTGCAGTGAAATGTGGGAGCCTTGTCCCTAAAGGTAGATTCTGACAACCAATGTTATCAGTCCATTCCAACACTGGACTGCCTACAGAAACATATCTCAGAATCTGGGTCATTTCTGACCAGCACACAATCTTACACCTGTAGATTTCAGTAAGAATAATTGGGCTAAAGATTTCAGAGGCAAATCTTTCAGAGATTTCTGGGGCGGCACGGTGGCACAGCAGTAGAGAGACAAGACAAGACAAGAGACATTTATTGTCACATGCACCAGTTGGTACAGTGAAATGTATGGTCAACATACAGCCATACGAATAAAAAAGAGCACAGAACACGATAGTCTTTAACATAGACATCCCCACACAGCGGAATCAAAGTTTCCCACTGTGAGGGAAGTCACCAAACCTTTGTTGTCCTCTGTTATTCACCCGTGGTCGGGGCCTCCCGAAGCCCTCGCTGTCACCGCTATGGGCAGCCCGATGTACAGGTCCGCTCGCTGGATGATGGAACTCTGACGTCGGAACGGGAGAACATTCTCAGCGGCTTGGACTTCTGAATTGGCCACTTCCAACCGGGGACCGTGGCTCCCGAAGTCCACAGGCCGAGCTGGGCAGAGATTGTGTACAAATGCGTATAAATAACGTATAAAGGTTCAACCTATGCGAATGCAGCTCCATCAATAATAAAGAAACAGTGCCATCCAGCACAAAGCAGTACTACACCCCCAACTAAAACACTTGCTCCCTGAACAATGGAACACCTTGAAGAAAGTGTAGGAAGTGTAGGATATCTGAAGAAGGGTCTCGACTCAAAATGTCACTTATTCCGAGTCTGAAGAAGAGTCTCGACCTGAAACGTCACCTATTGCTTTTTCTACAGAGATGCGGTCTGACCTGTTGAGTTACTCCAGCATTTTGTGTCTATCTTGAAGAAAGTGTTTCCCACAAAGTGCACTGTAGTTACTCACTGTGTTAGTTCTCAACCCTACCATTAGGACAAGGCAGCTATAGAAACATCAGTCTGAAGAAGGGTCTCAACCCGAAATGTCACCCATTCCTTCTCTCCAGAGATGCTGCCTGTCCCGCTGAGTTACTCCAGCATTTTGTGTCTATCTTCGATTTAAACCAACATCTGCAGTTCTTTCTTACACATATAGAAACCTCTCCTCTCCATATCAGGTATCATCCTGGCTTGGAAATATGTAGCTATTCTTTCATCAATAGATCAAAATGTGGGAGCTTCCTACTTAATAAGCTTCATTGTATCTTCACCACACAATCTTCATTGGTTCAAGAAGGCGGCTCACTACCACCTTCTCAAAGGCAATTAGGAATGGGAATGTTTGTTACACCCACCTCCAGTGAATGAATTAAACAAAAGCCTTAGAGTGACGTGATTACAATAATCAATTTGTCAAAAGCAAATGGCTGACTGATCACTTAAATTATCTTCTGCTGATTTCAAACAGAAATGTTGAGGAGGGGGGAGAGACGCATAAATATATATATATGTATGTATTGCCGTTCTGAGTGTGAAAGGAGCAAAGCCTTAACAAAGGAATGCAAGGAGTATTCTGAACGAGTAGGCAGAAGATTGTTCTTCTTTCTGATCTCTTTGTGTAAACTTCACACTGACTCTCTGTCACTTCCACCTAAAAAAAACACTGAAGTGAGCAATAACCTATCATTAGTCATACCAAATAAATACGTAACAATTGGCTCTTTGAAAACTTAAATACAGCTTCAAGCAATGTGCTGAAGTCAGTTAGATTACAGGCACGCCAAGATTTCAAGTGCCTTTTGGCTCTGAAATATTCTGAGTGCTTAACGATCACATGTACAAAAATATGGCAAATAATGGGCTAATGTAACTCATTGTCACTTTAAACAAGAGCAGGCAAACTGATTTACATTTGGGGCAGTTTTTTTTCTCCTTTATAAAATAACTGCCTTGACAAACCACATTAATTTAATTTCCAAGCTAAAATATGCGATGTCACTTGAACCAGGTCTCCCTGTGAAATGTGAAATGGAATCATTCCTAAATACTTTGGAAATAAAATAAAATCCTTTTGTTTTTTAAACTTGCAGATAAATGGGCATGCGAGTCAGGGGAACATGTACTGAGAGGTGAACTGGCAAGAACTGGATAGTAAGATGCAAACATTCATATCATCAACTATTCCATTTATATATCAAAGTGTTCTAGAAAAAAATGTCACAGCCAACTCAATGAAGAGGTTTTATTTTGAGAGTGAAATTGGCTGCCGCTCTTTAGAACCTTGGAAATAAAAATTATTTCAGCAACATATGAGCGGCACGGTGGTGCAGCGGTAGAGTTGCTGCCTTACAGCACTTACAGCCAGAGACCTGGGTTCAATCCCAACTACGGGTGCTGTCTGGATGGAGTTTGTACGTTCTCCCCGAGATCTTCGGTTTCCTCCCACACTCCAAAGACGTACAGGTTTGTAAGTCAATTGGCTTGGTATAAATGTAAAATTGTTCCTAGTGTGTGTGGGATAGTGCTAATGTGCGGGGATCGCGGGTCGGTGCGGACTCGGTGGGCTGAAGGGCCTGTTTCTGTGCTGCATCTCCAAAACTAAAAAAAATAAAACCACGCACAGGCAATGGTCATCCCAAACAGTTAGCCTGAGGCTGACCTGTGATGGCTCTCAACTAAATGGCTCAGCTACACCCCGTAGAGTGATGGGATTGGAGAGACAACACGGCCAGGCAAATGATTCCAAGAATTGCTTGCCATCATTAGTATTCCCACTTGACTTAGTTCTATATTATCATGAATTAACCGTATCTTTCTACCTGCAGCCAACAACTTGCAGGAATAACATGAAAAACACAATACCTGGGTATGCCCATTCAGCGAAAGTAACTTTTTGCCTGTTTTACAGCTGTCAACTAGAATACCTGTATATTGCCATTGTTCATGTGGGAGCTGCCACAATGGAGATGTAGATAAAGGGAGGAAACTGAGACCAGAAGTTGGTACTTTTTGGCCTCTTGCACAAGAGCAACAATCAATTACTAATGGAGACACCAAGAATTGCAGATGCTGGAATCCTGAGCAAAGACAAAGTGCTGGAGTATCTCAGTGGGTCAGGCAGCATCGCTGGAGGGAATGTTTAGTCTAATTTAGTTTAGTTTAGCTTGGATTACAGATACTGTGTGGAGACAGGCCCATCAACCCAACGAGTCCACTCTGACCAGTGATCTGTACACTAGTTCTATGTTATCACAGTTTAATTCCCTATATACTAGGGACAATTTCCAGCAGCTAATTAACCTACAAACCAGCACGTCTTTGGAATGTGGGAGGAAACCAGAGCACCTGGAGGAAACCAACGGGATCACAACATACAAACTTTGTAAAGGCATCACCCAAAGTCAGGATGGAACCCGAGTCTCTGGCACTGTAAGACAGCAAGTCTATCACTGCACCACTGAGCCACCTAATGGGACCCTTCTGCAGCCTAAATACTAATTACCAATAACCATTTGACAATCAATTAATAATATTTGGAACCTGATTTGTGGGTCGCCAGCAGTAAGTAGCACTAATGTGTCAAATGCCCATTTCAGAAAGTGAAGTCAAAGGAGTCATTTTTGCAGCTACAAAGAATGAATTTCTACCACTACATGGCTGAGTTCCCTCTCTCTGAACTCAATAAGGAGCCTTCATAAAAGTAGAGCTTGTAGTCTACTGGCAACTGTAAACGGGCAACACAAAATGTCACACTAAACAGCAGCCTCAAATCTTTTTTAATTCATTTAGCAGAATCTGGGCATTGTTGACAATTGCTTCCCCCTAATTGCCCTTGGAGATAGTGATGAACCATGTTCTTAAACTGCTGCAGTCCTCTGGTAAAGATACTCCCATCGTGCTGTTGTCCACATCATTGGATTAAGCTTTTACATCTAAGCCATTCCTTAGGTCTGATGACAGTGAGTTATTATTGATATTTGCTTACAAAGTCAGTTACAGATTTTCTTGTGTGCAGCATAGTGGTGCAGGGGTAGAGTAGCTAACTTGGAGCGCCAGAGACCCAGGTTCGATCCTGACTACAGGTATCCTGACTACATAACTCTGTATGGAGTTTGTACGTTCTCTTTGTGATTACGTGGGTTTTCTCCGGGTGCTCGGGTTTCCTCCCACACTCCAAAGACATGCAAGTCTGTAGGTTAATTGGCTTCCGTAAATTGTCTATAGTGTGTAAGATAGCGCTAGTGTACAGGGTGATCACTGGTCGTCGCGGACCCGGGGCTGAAGGGTCTGTTTCAATGCTGTATCTCTAAAGTTTAACGTAAAATTGGGTGGTCAATAGTAGCAACCAATGGTAGAGTGCACTGAAAACAGCTGATGTGTGACCACCCCTAGTGGATACTCACAGGCATTGCACCAATTCCAATGTGGCTCAAGCTGATATATCTGTTGGTGGTAAAAATAACAGCAAAAAACATGGTATCATAGTGTTGAAGTGGTAGAGCTACTGTCTTACAGCACCAGAGACCCGGGTTCGATCCTGGAGTTGCTTGTCACGTTCTCCCCGTGACCTGAATAGGTTTTCCCCAAGATCTTCAGTTTCATCCCACACTCCAAGAACGTACAGGTTTGTAGGTTTGTTGGCTTTGTATAAATGTAAAATTGTCCCTTGTGTGTGTAGTGTGGGGATCGCTGGTTGGCGCGGACGGTGGGCCGAAGGGCCTGTTTCCGCACTGTATCTCTAAACTAAAAACTTAAGAGCCTGTCCCACTTGGGCGTCATTTGCGCGTCACGCAGGGGGCGCGGGAAGATTTTGTGAATCCCAAAATCCTGGGGCGCCTTGCACGACCGCGCATCACTGCCTATGCCACCATGCCTCACCACGCGCCATGTGCGCATCGGGCGTAAATGATGTCGCGTAAATGACACGCAAATGACGCCCAAGTGGGGCAGGCACTTAAACATTACTCACTGAAGATATTAGCAATAAAGTATATTTTGGAGATTAAAACAAACGCACCTGTTGCCAGCCCCAATTGATAAAAGGCTAGATGCTGCCTCACCCGCTGAGTTTCTTCAGCATTTTTATCTACCTTGGAAACTTTCAGTCAGTAGCTTTTCCCTTCCCTGGCTCTGTAGGCCATAGCTGAGACTCATGTGGACCTGTAGTTGAGGGAGCTTTGTGGGCAGCAGACAGAGAAAGCACTAGTCCATCTTGCCCTAAATGTTGATGATAGTGACTGCAATGCAAAAGAAACAAACTAGAAAATGAGTGGGTTGTTTCAGGCTTGTCGCCTTCCATTATGCAGTCATTTTGTCTCTTGTTCTTCTCTGCAGGGAAAATGCTAATTAAGTATTTTATAGCATCTCCGAACTTCCTTTGGATTCTTTCAAGTTTAAAGGAAGAACCGGCATTTCAATGGGACTTTCACATCTGCACAAGATATTTTGGAGCCAAAGTTTCAAAGTGTGCTCATTACTGTGAAATAGGAAACACTGCAGCTAATATGCTCACAGCAAGCTCAAAGGAGCAGTGCTGCGATAGGGGCTCGATAATGACCTGTTTTAATGATGTTAATTAAAGATAAACATTTACCTGGATGGCACGGATAATTCACTGTTTGTCTTGAAGATAATGAAACAAGTCTTCAATTTCAAGTCTTGGAATCACAGAAGTTTACAACACAAATGATCACAATAATATCATTTAAAATATATTTGGACAGGTATATGGATAGGAACGATATTGATGTACAGAGGGATCTTGGAGTCCATGACCATAGCTCCCTGATAGTGGCAACACAAGAAGATAGAGTGGTAAAGAATGGTCCCTTCATGGGTTGGACCATTGAGCATAAGAATCAGGAATTTGTGTTGCGGCTTTAAAAAATGTTGGTGATGCTGCATTTGGAGCATTGTGTGTAGTCTGGTTGCCCCATTACAGGAAGGATGTGAAGGCTTTGGAAAGTTGATTTGATTACAAAATGTGATTGTTTTCTCTGGAGCTTCAGAGGTTGAGGGATGATAGAGTATATAAAATGATGAGGGGCAGAGATAGAGTAGACTGCCAGTATCTTTTTCTCAAGGTGAACATGTCATACCTTTTGCTCAAGTTCAACATGTAATAGACTGGAGGGAACAGTTTTAAAGTCAGAAGGGGAAAAATTAAAGGAGATGTGTGGGACAAATTATTTCACGCATGGATGGATGTCTGGACATGCTGCCAGGGATGCTGGAAGAAGCAGATAGGATGATGCCATTTAAGAGGCGTTTGGATGGGCATATACTGTAAATATGCAGGGAATGTGGATCACATTCATGCAGAGGAGCTTAATTTAACTTGGCATCATGTTCAGCACATGTTCAGCACAGACATTGTGGGCTGACGGGCCTGATCCTGTGCTACACTGTTCTCCATTCTATGTTCTTGAGGGATATGAGCCTAATGCAGGCAAATGGGACAGGTTTAGATGAGTATCATGGTCGACAAGGATGTTGGACCAAGGAGCCAGTTTCTGTGCTGCATTACTCTCTGGCTGAACCACATGGTTAATTGTGTAATTATCAGCCAAAAATGGGTCTCGCTTACTCCCATATGTCAGTGTTAGATCCATCGCTCGGCAGGTTTCAGCTCCTCAACTGTTGTAAACTGAGTAAACTTTTAGAATGAATAAACTTCATGACATTCTTTATTGTACATTTGAACATTTTTATTTCTCGCCGTCAAATGCAGTCTGAACTGTCAAGCATTTACAAGATTTTCTGGTTATATTTTGGATTGCCAACATCTGGAATGTTTATGCCATTGAGGTCATTGCTTATGGTGCTAATAAACTGCTTAGAAATTGTCTTTCAGATGCTCAGCACAGTAGATTTATGTTTAGTGATTTATCAGAATTGATAATCCAGTACACCCTGCGATGACTTCTGCTTCTCAAAATTCTCTCATCTTTAATCTATCCTACTTGATTTAAGCACGTTTCCATTTTATTCAATACCACTTATGTAAACACTAGTGTATCTGTCAGGGATTAAGAACACAGCTGCACAAACCAATCTAATACTTCATATCAGTCAGCCTCCAAACCTTAACGTCTTCCCTGTTTTTGATCCTTTAATCAAATCCTCACTTACACTAATATATTTACACAAAGCCATTGATGCAAATATGATGTAAGAGGAAGTCAGGTGAGTGAGCTGAGGCAGGAGAATGGGACCATCTCCATTAGAGGCTTCAAAACCGTTCAGGAACACTTGGCCGGGATCCTGGACTCAGGAAGCCAACATCTCTTCCGGTCAACGGGCAAATGGGTAAATCCCAACCATCACGACCATAAGCTGGCATGAAAGACTTGTTTACCTGTCCCTGAAGATGGAATATGTGAAATCTCACCACCAACAACTCCCTTAGACCCACATGTGGACATCTCGGAGACTTCAATAACAAACAGAAATTTCTAGAAAGACTCAGCAGGTCAGCAGCCTCTGTGGAAGGTAAGACCAGTGAGCATCTTAGATATGTTTTCCAGCATCTGCAGTTTTTTTCTGTGAGGATTTTTCATGGATAAGAAGGGTTTCGAAGAATGTGGGCCAAACGCAGACAGGTGCGACTAGTGCCGAAGGGCCTGTTTCTGTGCTGTATGACTCCATGACTCCATGATTGGAGTTTGTCCTGGATATTGTAGATAATATTCCAGTTTACAGCTCAGTGCAGCATAGATGGTGCAGCAGTAGACTTGCTGCCTAACAGTGCCAGAGTCTTGGGTTCGATCCTGACTACAGGTGCTGTCTGTGCGGAGTTTGCACGTTCTCCCTGTGATCACGTGGCTTTTCACCGGGTGCTCCAGTTTCCTCCCACACTCCAAAGACACACAGGTTTGTAGGTTAATTGTCTTCTGTAAAAATTGAAAATTGTCCCTAGTGTGTAGGATAATGTTAGTGTACACACTGATCGTTGGTCAGCGCAGATTCGGAGGGTCGAAGGGCTTGTTTCCGCACTGTATCTCTAAACTAAATTAAACTAAACTTTAAATTTTAAGTGTTTTTGTTTGTCCACATAATAATTGTTTGGGGGGAAGAGGGGGGGCAGTCAGAGTGGAGGTTGTAAAACTGTCTTTGGAGGGAGGAGGTTGCTGGGAGAGGGTTACACAATAGTTTAACAGCAAGAGGAGCCACTCTCGTGTAGTCTGCCCAAAATGTTTGATCTGTTCTGTGCGAATGTCATCAAGGCCAGCTGCCTTGCCGTTCTTGAGGGAATCGATTGCTGTCTGGAGTTCCTTGCTGTTAAAGTACCAGGTTGACACACTATCACCCTGATGCCATAGACTCCGTTTGTGGTGCTTCTTGTGTGGTGGTTTGCTGTTCAGACGCAGCTGGTGAGCAACCTGATCTGCTGTAATGTTAGAGTGCAGCTTTCCTTCTGGGGGTCGTTGTTTAGCTTCTTGATGGTTGGCCAAACTCTCTTACTGTTGTGTGTCATATCAACACTCTCAGTAAGTTCTTGCCAGGATTTTCTTCGTTCCTCTGATATTGCTACCATGGGCATCTCCCCTGTGTTCATAGTTTCCTCTAAAAAGGGATCTTACTCGTAGTGGAATTCTCTCCCTCAGAGGGCAGTGGAGGCCGGTTCTCTGGATACTTTCAAGAGAGAGCTAGATAGGCTTTTTAAAGATAGCGGAATCAGGGGATATGGGGAGAAGGCAGGAACGGGGTACTGATTGGGGATGATCAGCCATGATCACATTGAATGGCGGTGCTGGCTCGAAGGAACGAATGGCCTACTCCTGCACCTATTGTCTATTGTACATTTTGAGTACTTCTTGTACAATGAAGCACTGTAGCAAATACCAAGGGAGTGGATTAGACGCAGGAAAGGGAAACAGCACACATTACATGGAAAATTAATGAATCAAAAAGAGAACCATGGAGTAAAAAATAACAAATAGATAGACCGGTAATAAAATTTGTGGTAAATAAATATAGAATAGAAATAATTAGTTTCAGAAGAAGAAGAAGTACAATTAAGCATACTTTAATTATATATATTTCAAGTGCCAAGAGTGTTTAATTGTCAAATATACTGAAAATGGAACAATGAAATTCTTACTTGCAGCAGCTTAACAGATATTATTCATAGATAAACATAGTATTCATAGATAACATAATTAACAACAATAAATTAAAAACAATATTAGTGCCCAAAAAGCCCAAAGTCCCTAGTGCAACCAAGATAGTTTGCAGTTCATAGTCTAGTTTGTGCTTCTAATGTCCAAGACCTGATGATTGTTCAGATCAAGCTGCACCTGAATCTGATGGTCATAGTTTTCAGACTCTGATATCTTCTTCCTGGTGGCAGGAGTGAAATGAGAGCATGGCCAAGGTTGTGTGGACCCTTGATGTTACTGAACATGTTTTTGACAACACCTTCTATAGATCCCTTTGATGGTGAGGAGGTCAGTACCCCTGATAGACCATGCGTGTCCACCATTTTTCATAATCTTCTTCATTTCTGGGCATTCGTATTGGAAGCAATCTGTCATGTAACCAGACAATATGCTCTCTACTGTACATCAGCAGAAGGTCAAGAGAGCATTGAATCTCTTCAGTCTTTCGAGTAAGTAGAGGTATTGATGAGCTTTCTTTATGATTTCATCTATGTGCTTGATCAAGGACAGATCTTCAGAGATATGCATGCCCAGGACCTTGAAGTTGTTGACTCTCGTCACTGCCAACGCCTCGATGAAGATCGTTTTTTGGATCCTCGGCCTTCCTCATCTAAAGTCAACATTCAGCGGCTTGGTCTTACTGACACTGAGAGCAAGGGTGTTGTTTTGGCACCGTTCAATCAGATGATCGATCTCCCTCCTATATTCTGACTCTTCATTACCCATAATTCATCTAACAACGGTGGTGTCATCGGCGAATCTAAAGATGGAGTTGGAACTGTATCCAGCCACACAGTCATGGTATAGAGTGAGTAGAGCAGGGGTCTCAGCACACAGCCTTGAGTTGCCCCTATGTTGATGGTTATCGAGGAGGAAGTGTTGTTGCCAATTCTTACCGATTGTGGTCTGTTGATGAGGAAGTTGAGGATCCAGTTGCATAAGGGATGCACAGAGACACAGTCCCCTGAGCTTGGTAACAAGTCTGGAGGAGATGATGGTGCTGAACATATCTGTCACTTTAATAAGTGAGGAAACCAAAAGTAAATGATACAAGGAAAACGGATAGGATTTGGAACAGGGTAACAGAACCCACAAAAGGGACATTTGCCTGTGTGTACAATTGACAGCAAAAATGTGTACAGTTTATAAATCACATTTATAGATACTTTCCATGAAGTCATCACACAACTCCATTTTATTGGCTCCAGTTCACCATATTTACCCCCAAAACAATATACGGTAATAATATTATGAAGGTAGACTTAAAATGTTGAAGTAACTCAGCGGGTGAGGCAGCATCTCTGGAGAATAGGAATGAGTTACTAAGAAAAGTGTTGATACATTTCAGTCCTGCTAGAATGATCTGAGAAACCAATATAAAGTATTTATTCTGTTACATGCTAAAGAAGACAAAGCATTGAAAGTAATCTTCACTTAACCACAATTGTTGAACAGAAACATGCATCCAGCTCTTCATTGGTTTTCTTGTGTTACAGCAATCTTTACAATCTTCCACTTATTCGTTATTGGGTAGATCCTTCCAAATATCAATTTTATGTTTAATAAATTACTGATATTAACAATGGCCAAAATAAAGCTTGTCTTTTAATCCTGCGAGGCATTCACTTTTTGAACTGAATTAAAAACTGAATTAAAAGCTAATCTTTACTAAGGACAACACTTTGGAAATCTAGGTCTTCATAAAGCAATAGCTGAGGCAGGTATAGGTTTCCCACATCAGAGAGAGACAGCTGACACTTCACGCTCTTATATCTAAAATCTCCCACTCTTTTCCGAAAGCTTTAAGCTAAGTTTAAAAATCATTTAGACAGGTTCATGGATAGGACATGTTTAGAGGGATATGGACCAACCACAGGCAGGTGAGACTAGTGTGGATGGGACATGTTGGTCAGTGTGGGCAAGTCAGGCCAAAGGGCCTGTTTCCACACTGTATGACTCTATGGCTCTATAAAGCTGGCATCATTCCACCCCAGGCCACTTGCCGCCAGCTGCGTGACACCTGCAGCAGCGCCTGTTGCAGGGCTCCATATATGATCTGTAGTATTCCATAGCTAAGGTAAGATTTCATCTTGTGAATATTGCCTTCCCCATCTCGTTATTTGTGTGAATGGATCACTATATTTTCAGTAAGCAGATTTGATTACATAACGTTCAGAGCTGTTTACAGGCATTCTGACTATTTATGGCACAAATTCATATTGCTATAATTTCTACATCTGGCTAGGCATTTTATTGCAATTTTACTAACAATGCGTCATAATAATTCAACTCTTTTGCTATAATGTGATTATAATATCAAAGTTATGTGCCTAATTTGAAATTCATAGTTAGTTTCCAAGTATCATGTGTAGGAAGGAACTGCAGATGCAGGTTTACACCGAAGATAGACACAAAATGCTGGAGTAACTCAGCGGGAGAGGCAGCATCTCTTGAGAGAAGGAATGGGTGACATTTCGGGTTGAGGCCCTCCTTCAGACCTCTGGAGACCCGAAACGTCACCCATTCCTTCGATCCAGAGATGCTGCTTGTCCCGCTGAGTTACTCCAGCATTTTGTGTCTCTCTTCTGAGTATCTGTCATACCTGACAAACAGCATCGGCAAACCAAATCAAAAAGCTTTCCTCTTACAGCTATGCAATAGCTGTCTCTTGTGGCTTGTGGCTAAACACACCTATGTATTGGTGTAATAACATTTAGTTCTGCATTAAGATAACTACAAAATATGACTGAATTAAATTGCCACTTCCAATTATACTTCACATCAGTGTAAATGTGCTGACCTTCGCATAAGTCATGTTTAGTGCCTTAAGAAGTAAATGAAGGGTCATTTTCTGAAAATAAAAATGAAAAACTGCAGATGCTGGAAATCTGAAACAAAAACAAAAATATGCTAGAAAGCCTTGCCTGGGGCCATCTGTGAAAAGAGAAATGGTTATCATTTCGAGCTAAAGACTTTTCATAAGAACTGGAAACAGAGTGAAACCAGATAGTTTTTAGTAACAGTGATCATATTCTATTAATTTTAGAGTCAGAAGAATTCGCACCCTGAAATCAAGATCAGACAAATAGTCTATTAATGGTTTGTGGTGACATTCTGTGAATTTGTGCTCATTTTCTCTTTGCCAATATTACTGCAGTGAGAAAAATATGGCTTCTATTCACTATCGCGGGGTATCCCGGCTCCACGAAGGAAAACTCGGTTCGGGGGGGGGGGGGGGGGGGGGGGACCCGGACATGGTGACTGCCGGCTGCAGAAGCCACGGGGAATCCCGGCTCCGTGGGAAATACCAGCTCGGCAGGCCGGTTAACTTCAAACTAGTCCGGCCAGGAGGATTCACCTCCTGCAGTGGGAGCATCTTCGGACGTTTCTTTGCCGGATAGAGCATCTCATGGGGAGATGTTCCACCTGATACTCCAAGGAAGGGAGTAATATCAGCGCGGATCTCTGGGGGCCCGCGGCAGCACCTGGTACAGGGCTGCATTATATCTCCCTCTCTGAGCAGGGGAGCTAGGCAGCCGCAGTTTGATGGTATGTCGTGAGTGAACTTTCCAAGACACGCCAGCTGCGTGACACCTGCAGCAGCGCCTGTTGCAGGGCTGCATTATATCTCCCTCTTTGAGGAGAGGAGCGTAGGCAGTCAGTGTATGACTGACTCCAAATTCAGAAGTATGTCCGTGAAACATACTGGAGTGCATGCGTGAGGTCAGAATTCTGTCATGGCGTTAAGGATTGCGATATCCATGCAAACGGAGGAGCCGCTGCAAGGAAAATTTGGCTTCCAGCCTATGGCAGAAAACCTGGAGCTTGGTAAGCAGCTATGACCTCATTACAGAGTGCCGGCAGTGAACAGCGCTATCTGGGGAGCGCAAGGCCAGCAATGTCCACCCGCCGAAACTTCTCCTTGGAGAAGACCTAGCCAAACAGGCAAGAAACCTGGATGAGGTAGTGAAGCTGTCAGACCAGTCAAGGTACCTACGACGAGCAAAAGCCTCACCATTGCGGCGACTACACCCCGACGCCTCCATCGGCAGTAAATGGTTCACTGATGCTGGTGGCAGCTTGAAAGCTGATCCTCTGGGCAGAGGTCTTTTATGCCAATGCCCAAGCCGGCCCTGAGGGAAAATGTGCAATCCAAGCACCCCAGCAGTCCTATCCTCCATATTCAAGGATGGAATCAAAACATGAGGACGGAAACAGAACTCACACGGGGTGTGTGGACTAGTTACGTATGGTAATAGATTACACTGTTTTGCACGAATGTCGAGATATTGGGTCACCCTTGATTAACTCACATTCACATGTGCAGTATAATGTTTAAATGGGAAACGTTGTTACTGTCTAATAACGGATATTCCATAGGATACTTTATTGCATGCATCGATCTCAAAGATGCATACTATTGAGTTCCCATTCACAGGGTTCACCGAAGATATTTGAAATTTAGCTGGATGGGCAACGATAGCAGTTAAAGCGTTGCGAAATGGGCTAACATCAGCCCCTAGGTTGTTTACCAAATTACTAAGCCAGTGCTTGGGCTGCTCAAAGCTCGAAAATACATATTTATGGCCTATCTGGATGATATTCTAAAACGCTGAATCTTGCTAAATTAGCTGTTTCAGCCACAAAACACATATTTGAGAAATTGGGGTTTCTCATCCATCCAGTTAAATTTAAGTTGATACCAACTAGAGTTATAGATTGCGATGTACCTTTAACTCTATTAATTGTCTGTGACTCCGCCCTGGGGCAAGAGATTGTGACCAGTGTAAATTGGAAATTTAGTGGTTGTTTCAGCTACGTAATTAGGACCTTTGCATTATCAGAACTTACATCGTGCAAAGGAGCAAGCTCTCAAGTACCATGTAGGTCATTTTCAACAGATCTATGCTATTACCAGCTGAAGTTATGTCACAATGATGGATAAACAGTATTCAGCATTGCTCAAGTATTTTGGTCATTTTTACCTTCAGTTATGTTACAAACTATTGCTAGTACTCAAAGATGGGGAATTACTATCCCACCTCTAGTCACAGAGGCGGATGAGATGTGCATGAGTTACCAATCCATCAGTTATGTGGTATCACCTACCTAAAATCACTAGGTGCATTCTATGGGTTAAAGGCTTATTGTGCGAATATGCATATCTGCATGCTCACCTACAAGTTGACACACTACGGTGGTGGCATATTTTAATCACATGGGTTCAATTAAGTTAATATCCTGTGATAGTTTACCTAACCTCATTTGGCGCTGGTGTATCATCACGTTAATCAATGACAACACAATGAATGTTGGATCACTAAGTATTTAATGACATTATGGATTGATAGAACACCAAATATAAGTTTGTTTGCATCTAGTCTAAATCAACAGTTTTTGGCTGTTCCCAAACACAAAATCTACTGGTTTACCCCGTGACTGGGGAGAACCATCCTCTGCATGAGCTAATCAAATTGTTGGGTTGCAGACTATGAGAAGACCTTTCGTGGGGTACGGACTGTCAGGTTGTACGGTGGATGTAATCACTGCATCCTGAAGAGATAGTACCAAGAAACAGTACATCTCCTATATCAAGTAATGGTAAGGGTCCTGTTTACAGTCCAATATATCATATGACACGGTATGTATAACAGATGTCTTGGTATTCCTCTCAAAGCTATATTTCACGAGAGATGGAGTTACACATATTGTGCCAGTAGTGCCTTGAGGGCATACTTCCTGCTGGGGTCGGCACACCACGCTGTCGGGTCTCGACCTCTGGTATCCAGATTTATGAAGGGTATCTTCAACTCAAATTCCCCCCAGGCCCAGGTACTCAGAGATATGGGACGTTTATGTCCTGCTGACGCTGCGTCGCTGGTGGGCTCCAGCAACATTCCTGTCCTCGGTCTATTCACTTACAAAGTGGTTATCCTCATAGCACTAGGTCCAGCGCAACGGGCCCCGTCGTTGCATAAGCTACGACTGGACAGGATGGTTACAGCTGCAAATAATATGATACTTTATGTTCATGACTGTCTTGCAGAGTAGACCAGGGGCATCAGGCCTCAAACTAGTCTCATGGACCTTTGGTTGTGTGTGTGGTCACACATCTACAACAGTCATTATGTCACCTAAAGCCTTAGAGGCTCTGAACTAGCAATGTTTGTTAGTTACAAAAAAACTCATACGGCTCCAACAACATCAGCAGCGAGGGTTGTGAATGTTTCGCTGGACCTCATCCTAGTGGCTACAGGATGATCAAACCAGCAAATTTCCAAATGTGTTATAATAAACCCATTTGCCAGACCGGGGGTATTTGCCAACACTATTTTTAGGTTCTATTTTTAATTCCTCCTGGATGAGTGGGATTACTATTGTCATCATTAAAAAGCACCAGCATGTTTCAATTGATGTTATGCTTTATTAAATTTCACTCATCCCTGGTCAATTGATGCAGTGTGTGATGCATGGACTCGTTTCCACGGCATGAAATCACAGAGCTTCAAAATCTTCACGTAGTCACTCACGTGACTCCGAAGTAAAATAGTAAGATTAAACGAGAACTTACCAGTTTGAAGTTTGATCTTTATTTTATGAGGAGTTACGATGAGGGATTACGTGCCCTCCGCTCCCAAGCCTCTCTCATAAAGATCAGCTGGTAATTCTAGGTTCATCAACTGTTATCTGTGATTTCACACCGCTGCTTTGAAGATTGACGTGCATGCGGGCTGACAGCCTTCCTCACGTAATCCCTCATCGTAACTCCTCATAAAATAAAGATCAAACTTCAAACTGGTAAATTCTCGTTTAATCTTACTATTCTATGGGGTAAGTTCAGGAATTTGGGACCAAATGGGGAGCACTTTCAAGAGTCAAGAATCAAGAGTGTTTTATTGTCATATGTCCCGAAATGGAACAATGAAATTCTTACTTACAGCTGCACAATAGAATATGTAAACATACTAGGACAATGTGAGCAAAATATTTTTTTAAATGTATGCTTATATAAATACAAACAATCAATAATAGTGCAAAAAGACAAAATCAATGTCCCCAAGTCTATGTAGTTCAGAACTTATTTGAGGTTCTAGTGTTTAATAACCTGATGGTTGTAGGAAGAAACTGTTGTTGAATCTGTATGTACAGTTTTCAGGCTTTTATATCTTCCCCTATATAAAACAAACAAATAAATAGACAATAATGGTGCTAAAACAATGTCCCTGAGTCTATAGTTTGACTCAAAGGGCCGAATGGCCTACTCCTGCACCTATTGTCTATTGTCTATATAGTTCCAAGCCTATTTGTAGGATGGCAAGTCTATCTAGTTCAGAGCAAAGAGGTAGCTCAGGGTCGATGGACCAAATGTGCTCCTATACCATTCTATAAATCCTGCAAGGTGATTTGTTGCAGAAAATAAATCTTCTGATGCATGAGATGGCACAAAACGTATACACAAATGAAGAATTGCATCAAATCACTCAAATAATATTATTGGATGCTTGCATCATGTTTCCCATACAAAAGAATAATTAGAAACGAAATAATTTAAATTGAACTGTTTAAAAAACATACATTGATGCTGAAAACACAGTAAATTGAGTGAGTTGTTAAAAAAAATTGTCAATTAAAAATGAGTTACATGCTCCTGGGAGTTCTTCGTGTGTTTCAGTAATGCCGCTACAAATTGCTTATGTTACAGTTTATATTCTCAAAACCTACTTCTAATTCAACTGTTTTACATTTCACTGATTTTACATTTTCACTGACAGTGGATCAATCTACCGGAGCTCCCTTGGTAATAACAGTTCTCGAGCATCTTTCCCTCACTAACTGCAGCTGTTCGAGGAGAAGACTTACCATCAGAAGAGCTGGGAATTGGCTTGGATTACAAACCTTGACAAGTCTTGACCCCCATCTTCAGAATGAATAGGGAGAGGAGATTCTCAGTTAAACTGAATCCCCAACTCTAACGGTTTATTGGATTGCCTTCACCTCGTGTGTGAGGAATTCAGCTTGGCAAAATTATGTTGTAAGTGCTTGGAGACCACTGGTGATACATTGTTAATCATCTCTGCTTCACAAATTTTGTTTCTCCGCATCAATAGTGCAAACCTCCAGCTGCTGCCGTGGCAACTTAACCACAATGCCACCATCCTCTTTCTGTCAAATGGAAGCTCTGCACGCTATCTAACATTGACTTGAAGTTGCCGCTTATTCACTCATTCTGCGAGGCCTCTTTCTTTCTCCTATTCCTCCTATATTTTGATATTTTCTACTGCATTATTACCTGTGCTCTTCTACATTCTCATCATTTGGAAGTTTCTGCACATTTTAAAGTCATGTTTCCAAGTTCCCAGTCCAAATCATGAGTTGATATGATGGTCAGCAGAGATCTCCATCCATCCTAGATCTTTGCAAGATACCACTTTGTGCAAGTCCAAGAAAAATATTTGACTTCTATCTAAAACTTTTTCAGGTTTTTTTTAAAATAATTCAATCTATCCTTCCACTCAAACCTTGGGTAGATCTTTGTTATTTGGTATATTTTAAGATATCAATCGAAACTCTGCCATGACATGATGGTCTAGTTGTAGAGCTGCGATCTTCCACTGCAGTGACCTTGGCCACCGTCTTCAATCTTCAATCCTCGACCACCGTCTGTGTGGGGGTTTTGTGCTTTCTTTCTGTGACCACCCCAGTTTCCCTTGGGTGCTCCAGCTTCTTCCATGTCCCCAAAAAGAGTGGGTTCTTTGGTCAAATGGCCACTCCACATTGACCCTGTTGTACAGGTGGTGTGTTCGATAAATCACTGGATTCAGACAACAGAGTTTGTATAACAAAGGTATTTTATTACACTACCTAATAGGGCACCTAGACCCACATATCCGCTTACACACTGGCAAACCCCAAGTACACACCAAAGGGCGGTGACTTGTTGTCAAACACCCGGCACCATTTGAGACGCAGTCCGAGGCCGGGGTTCCCTCCCACTCTGGACATGCTCCTTTATGGCATTCCCCGTCTATTCAGACCATGCCATAACCCCTCCCATGACCCAATCATTGGCTCATCCAACCGGGCCGTGCCACACTTAGCCAGTTGAGTGCACCGACTCCGCACTACTAGCGGTAGCGGGCATAGGTAATCCGCCCAGCTATTGCAGTGTTTTGCTCAGTGAACCCAGACATAACCAAGCATCCCCAGACTTGTTTGGGAACATCTTCGAACATCTACCTGTTTTCGAACATCTACCTGTTTTCGAACATCTACCTGTTTTCGAACATCTACTTGTTTTCGAGGCGTTCGGAATGCCGTGCTGCTAATTTAACTGAAAATTCCATTTTAGCCAACATGGTCTGTTTGACCCTTACACTAAAGGAAGTGAGCGATAGAAACTGGAGAAGGGGGGGGGGGAGGGGGGTGCAGAATTGTTGATGGAAATGAGGGGGGAATAGGTTACAGGAAGAATTAGTGGGGAATAGGGTTGCTCTATGAGCCAGCCTTCATCTCAAGGGGGCCAAAATTGCCTCCTCCTATGTCAGAAGTAAATATATGGAAATAAACACTGCATATTCCATCTCTTTCTGACCATCAAATAATTCAGCTACATTGTTGTTCAAATCATTGCCTGCTATTGTTATCTGTGTATATTTTGCGTCCAGGTATTTTCTTAAATATGGTCTTTTATCAGAGGTACTAATATTTTTCCACACAATAGTGATAATCAAGTCAAAGCCACTGTTTATTCCAGTTTGTAAATGAAAATGAATGATAATCCAGACAGAGGATAAAACATATATTTTTGTCAAAAAATAATTGTGACTCTAGTGTAACCATGACAACTTGCAACAGCAACTTGGTTAAGGTGTCTTCCTTTCCAAGATAACATACCAGTGCAGAATTTGGATGCAAACATTCAAAGTGAGAAGCTACTAAAGTATCCTGTGAACAAGGCGTGGTTTTAATGCCCAAGATTTTGCAATAAGTAGCAGAGAGACTACAATCATTACTGGCAGCATGATGGCGTAGCAGTTGTACTACTGCCTTACAGAGCAAGAGACCCAGGTTCGATCCTGACTGCGGGTGCTGCCTGTACTGAGTTTGTACGTTCTCCCCGGGACCTGGGTGGGTTTTCTCTGAGAGCTATGGTTTCAAAGGGCCTACTTCCATGCTGTATCCCTAAACTAAACTAAAACTAAATCTACAGAGCAGGCTCTGAAATAGTTTTCAATGTGATACACATTTCAACTCATCCATGCTGAACAAGGTACCCCATCTCAGTTATTCCCATTTACCTGTGATTGTCCCATATCTTCTGAACTTTTCCTATTCATGTACCTGTCCAAATGTCTTTTAAATGCTGTTATTGTACCTGGCTCAACCACATCCTCTGGCAGCTCCCTCCATACACCCAGCCTCTGTGTGAAAATGTTGCCCCTCAGATTCCTCTCACTGAGATTAGATCAGTTATGCAGCTTGGTTAGGATGGACGAGATTGGCCAAAGGGTCAGTTTCAATTCTGTATAGCTCCATGACTCTATAACTCCAACCCCTTTGGTTTATTGCACAATTTCATAACACTGTGGCTGATCTGATTTTAAACTCAATACTGATTGAGATTGTACAAAGGGACAGGTGCGAGTTTAGCATTATCTGAGGCATTTGTTAGCATTCAACAATGAAGATGTCTTTGCTGACTTTTAATCATCGCTGTGAGGTCTTTGATTATTCTCGCACCATCAGAATCTGTAGGACTTTGACTCCTCACAATGACGGCTTTAACTACCTGCTCACTCTCCCTCTGGTGACCTTGTCTGTGGGGACATCACCCTGCAGGTAGATCACGTATCCCCTTCTCTTCATTCCATTTGCCAAGGCCTGCACTGCTGCATCAGAAAATCATGAAGGCTGCTCTTTGTTGTATTCAAGGAATCCCAGTCCAGATTGTTCCTTAAAAAACAACTATATTTTATGTAGACACAATGCATTTTCCCCTAAGAAGGTGCAGGTTGCCTTTAAAATAATACTTGCTGTGAAAACTCTAAGAAGAGTTTTGTTTATGTGAAAGCCTTCAATAGCCATACCATTCAGTAGCCTGCTCAGAGCTGCCATGTTAATTGTTGAAACAATATCAAAGATATAGACTATATCTAAACAAGGGCCCCAACTCGAAACAACACCCAAGCTTTTACTTCAATTACGCTGTCTGACCTGATGAGTTACTCCAGCATCTGCAGTTCTTTGTTTCTAGGCTTTATCAATTATCTCAATGCAGTAATACGAGAGGAAGAAATTTAATCTTCAATCCTGAGCAAATGTCAAAGAAGAAGAAAACAATTACCATTGCTGGCCAACCTGTTTCTAGTTGAGTCAAGTTAAGTTTATTAACATAAGCACAAGTACGGTGAGATACAGGTACAATGAAAAATCCTGCAGCATCAGGGACACATGCACTCAGACTAAGATAAATTCTTATAATACTATGATGAAGAAACACAGGGAAATCATCCCCAGTCTGCTGACTAATATTTATTCTCAATACGGGAGCACCTTAAGGCTGCGTGCTCAGCCCCCTGCTTTACTCACTCTATACCCATAACTGCGTAGCTGGACATAGTGCGAACTCCATCATCAAGTTCGCCGACGACACCACTGTTGTTAGGCGAATCACAGATGGGGATGAGTCAGAGTACAGAAGTGAGATCGACCGACTGACCAAATGGTGCCAGCACAACAACCTGGCTCTCAACATCGGTAAGACCAAGGAACCGATTGTGGACTTTGGTAGGGGAAGAATGAGGACCCACAATCCTGTTCATATCAATGGGACGATGGTGGAGAGGGTCAAAAACTTCAAATTCCTGGGCGTGCATATTTCAAAAGATCTTTCCAGGACCCAGCACACCAATGCAATTATAAAGAAGGCACATCAGCGACTCTACTTCCTGAGAAGATTACGGAGATTCGGCATGTCGAAGATGATGCTCCTAAACTTCTACAGGTGCACAGTAGAGAGCAATCTGACTGGTTGCATCGTGGAGTGAAAAAAGACTACAAAAAGTTGTGGCCACTGCCCAGTCCATCACCGGCTTTGACCTCTCCACCGTCGAAGGGATCTATCAGCGTTGCTGCCTCAAAAAGGCAGCCAACATCATCAAAGACCCACACCATCCTGGCCACACACTCATTTCACCATTGCCATCAGAAAGAAGGTACAGGAGCCTGAAAACTGTCCAGGTTTAGGAACAGCTTCTTCCCTACAGCCATCAGGCTATTAAACACAACAACGAATAAGCTCTGAGCTCTGAACTGCAAAAGACTATATTATTATTGCACTATATTTGTTATTTATCAAAAAAAAATGATCTTCCCCCTTTATGTAATATGTTTACATATTCACATATTCTGTTGTGCTGCAGCAAGTAAGAATTTCATTGTCCCATCGGGACATATGACAATAAAACTCTTGACTCGTGACAATAAAACATCAAGCTGAAAAGAAGGGATTATCTGTTTTTTATCAGTTCATGGAGCATGCAAATTGTTTGCAGTATTTCTTATATTAGATGATGACTGTGCTGGAAAAATATGTTGTCAAAACCGTTTCGGTCGCCTCCTCCACGGAGAGGCGACCTTTTCCATGTCCCCTCCCCCGTGGCCTAACAGCAAGGATCGGTGCGGCCTTTCCCGAAGACGTGCCCGGGGCTTCAGCCGCGGGCGCAGCGTGGACTTTCGTTGCGGAGCGGGCGAGCCCTCGCTGGGGCTCGCCGGAGGGGAGCGCTCCGTTCGCTGGCCCGCAGCAGCCTGAAGCCGCAGTCTACGGAGCTCCAGCTGGCGCGGCGTCCTGGGCCTGGGATCCCTCGTTGGGGACCCGGGAGAAGAAGAAGCTCCGACCGCCGGCCCATGGCCTAGTTCTATTGTTGGCGTGGCGGGGACTTACCATCAGGAACGGGGTCCCTCGCCGGAGACCCCTGGAGAGGAGCTCTGACCTTCGGCCCTACGGTCTGCGGTGCTTCTGGCTGCAGCATGGCGGGAACTTTAAATCTTCGACCTGCGGCCTACACCAACCTGAAGCCGCGGTCGCCGGTAGGGAAGCACCGATTCTGAACGTACCTGGACTTTATCAGGACTTTAACTTGTCTGAACATCTGGATGCCCGCAGCGGCGGCTGAGAAGGATTGAGGTCCCAACCATGGGGGAAAATGGAGGACTGGCCAAATGTTGTGCCTTCCACCACAGTGATGAATGCTGTGGTGGATGTTTGTGTTACATTTTTTTTATTGTGTTTTTGTGTGTTCTTTTCATTGTACCGCTGCTGGCAAATTCATTTCACTTGCACTTTATTTGCAAGTGACAAATAAAACTGATGTTGATATTGATATTAAATGGGATAGGGGCATTGGTGTTTTTTGTTAGATAATTGTTAGATAATTTAAAGTGGAATGTTTCATGTTTGGAAATTTTTATCACAGTCCTGACGATCCTAGACTAAAAAAAGACAGAGTTCTGGAGCAACACAGCTGGTCAGGCTGCATCTCTGGACAACATGGATAGTTGACGTTTTGGGGCTGGGATCCTTCAGACTGATTGGGGTGGTGGGAATGGGGGAGAAAGCTGGAAGAGAGGAAGGGGCAGGACAACGATTGACAAGTGATCAATGTATACAGGTGAGGGGAGGGGGGCGGTTTGAGAGATAGATGGAGGGACAAAGGTCAAAAATGAAGAGACAAAAAGTGTGATATAAGGACGTCACCTATCCATGGTCTCCAGAGATGCTGTCCAGCCCCTTCAGTTACTCCAGCACTTTGTGTCTTTTTTTGTAACCCAGCATCCGCAGTTCCTTGTGTCTCTAGACCTTAAATGTTGACTGTTTATCTTTCTGCCGATGTGGCCAGTACTGCTGAGAGTTCTCATCTTTTCTTTTTTTTAATTCATTTGATTTCAGATTTCCAGCATGCAAAGTGTTTTGATTTTCATTGATGATGGTTCCAACTCATATAATTGAAGTGAACAGGAATTGTACCATTACCCCATGAAGAGTGGCTAAAACTACTGTAAACTTTGTGAAGAAAAGTGATTTGTGGAGCTATCTTCCAATTTCACAGTTGATTAAATTCTTTCAGCAGTAGTTCTCTTCAACAAAATAACATACTATAAAACTGTCATCTGGTGTTATTCTCACAGAGAAAAAGCATTGGAAAATATTCCCATTGGTTTTGCATAACAAGATCAAATTTGTCTTATTGATAAACTGATATTTGCTGAGTTCACACCAGAAAGATTATTAAAATATATTTTCCATTATTAACAATTGGCACTCAATATCTTACAAGGCAGCATCAAAAATATTTGTTTTTTTGGTATTGTTCTAATGACATGGAAAGGTTGGAGGGATATGGGCCAAACGCAGGTAAATGGGACTAGCTTAGATGGGGTGTTTTGGTCAGCATTGATGATTTGGGCCGAATGGCCCATTTCCCTGCTGTCTGGCTCCGTGACCTTGTACCTCTTCTGCCACAAGGAATTAAAGATGGTATGATTTATTGATTTATCCATATTTACTTTATACCCCACATCCCTAATGCAACGCAGTCCTGAAAATTCAACTTGAAACAAATGGCTAAAAATAAATATAAATTTAATCTGTTAAAATTATTATGAAATACAAATCAAAATCTACCGAGCAAGACATAAATTCAAATGTGAATATTTGACGACAGCAAATTTAATAAACAGGGTTGCTTGTAGCTTACGTTTTATTAACCTGTTTTAAAGACAATGCAGCAGTTATCACTAATGTACAAAACACTTATCTCACTTGCCCCTTATCTCATTAACACTTATCCTCACCCCCTATATAACACTTATCCTCACCCCTTATCTCACTTGCTTCAAGATGCCTCATCACTTTTATCCTTTGCCCTTTGTCCATTGCAATAACCACAGTCCCTTCTCGTATTGTAACTTCAGGTTAACAAATATTTGACTCTTGTTCTGATGAAGGGTTCAGGGCCTGAAATGTTGTCTGACCTGCTCAATGTCTCCAGCATTTTCCATTTTTATTTCACTCTTCTTAACTCTGCAAAATTGGCATCCGGTATTGGACAAGGAATAAAGGGTGTCATTGTGGGAATCAAGAGATGCAAAAATAAAGAGGGAAAGAGACAAGATGAGGTGTTAGATAAATGACCTTATTATATGGCCAGGCAAACTAGAGGGGCTCCAGTGAACTATTCCTGCCTCCATGTCTATTGATGTCCAGCTTCATTGCACTCATCACCACACGTGCTTGAGTGCAACCTTAATTAAAGCAACCAACCAATTACAGAAGTACTTTCTGTTTTAATTGTAATTTAACTTTTCACAAAAGCTTTCATTTCAGTGGAGTTAACACCAGGCATTTGGTGGTAAAGTCAAAGTCAATTTTATTCGTCACATGCACCCGAAGGTGCAGTGAAATGAATTTGCCAGCAGCGATACACTTAAAAAGAACACACAATACACAATAAGATTTAACACAAACATCCACTGCAGCATTCTTCACTGTGGTGAAAGGCAACAAAGTTCAGTCCTCCTCCCCCGTTCATCCGTGCTCGGGGCCATAAACCCTCCGTAGTCGCCGCTATGGACGGCCCGATGTACAGGCCCTCTCGTCGAGATGGTCAAAACTCCAACGTCGGGACTGTCAAGCACACGGTCAAATGGGGGAGGCACAGTGGCGCAGCAGTAGAGTTGCTGCCTTAAGGGCCTGTCCCACCAGCATGCGATTCCATGTGTTTGGCGCGACCAAACGGAAGCGGAGTTCGCGCTAAGTTTGCGGTAAGTACGCGGTAAGTAGGCACTAATTACGTGGTAAGTACGCGCTTGACGTAATTTACATCATACTCACGAATCAGCTGGACAGGAGGCAGGCTGACTGAATTTGGACGTCGCAGGGCGTCGGGCGGTGACGTCATCACGTAATGGCACGCCGGGCGGTGACGTCATTGCGCAATGCCACATGCTAGGCATACGCCATCAAGACACTGCGTATGACTTCCAGATGCTGCGTACGCCGTCAAGATGCTGCGTACGCCCTCAATGCGCCTGCGGGCCGACAGGCCGGTGGCGCTCGGAAATTTCGGACAGTGCAGGATTTTCGGAGCCCCGCGAGATGTCGGGACCAGCCCCGCACAACTCTATACGCCTCCGCGCTTGGAAGTGGGATCGGCCCCGCGCGGTCGTACGCCTCAAGCGACCACGTTTGGTCGCGCTAGACGCATGCAATCGCATGCTAGTGGGACAGGCCCTTTACAGCACCAGAGACCCAGACTCAACCCTGACTACAGGTGGTGTCTGTATGGAGTTTGCACATTCTCCCTGTGACCGCGTGGGTTTCCTCCAGGCGCTCCGGTTTCCTCCAACTTTCCAAAGACGGGGTTTGTAAATTAATTGGCCTCTGTAAATTGTCCCTAGTGTGTAGGATAGAACTAGTGTATGCGTGATCGCAGGTGGTCTCGGTGGGTTGAAGAGGCGGTTTCCATGTTGTATCTTTAAACTAAATTTTACTTCGGAGTCACGTGAGTGACTACATGAAGAACCAGCCACTACGCACGTGTGTCATTATCGCTACACGCATTGTGAACAAGTCATTACGAGGGGAGGACGTTCCTCCCAAACGGCAGGGTTGAACCTGCAACAAGTAAGGTAGGAGAACTTAGTTTCTTGACTTACCTTTTTTACAGGCAGGCTGATGAAAACTGGCTGGGGAGAGTCTGCAGAACTGCAGGCAGCCAGCAACGGCCGGGGGCACCACTATCTCCCCTAAACGGGAGCCGGAGCCGACCTCAGCTCCAGCAGGACGCCGACAGCGGTGGAGCATTCTGGAGCCGTCATTCCGACGGCTCGGACAACAGCCCCACGGACCTATACTACATGGGTCCGAGGGGCTGGAAGGTGCTGGGTTTTTTCCACAGCACTAAAAATAGCGGCAAGCGGTCAGTGCCCGAGAGCACTGAGTACGCGTTGGAGCCGCTGGGCTTGGGTCGCGAGCGGCCAGTTCCCCGAGAGGACTGGACCGCGTTGGAGCACCCCAGGCCCAAGTGGAGAAGGAGCGGCACAGTGCGGGAAGCACTGCACCGCGTTAAAACTGCCATACCTGCGGGTTGCGAGCGGCCAGCTCCCCGAGGGACTGAACCGCGTTGGAGCACCGCAGGCTAACGGCAGTACGGGCGGCTCAGTGCTGTGAGCACTGCACCGCGCTTTGGAGCACTGCAGGCCAACGGGGATACAGGCGGCACAGTGACCGTGTACACTGCACCGCATTGGCACTGCGGGGCCTGCACCTGCGAGAACATACCGTTTTGCAGCGATGCAGGTCCAAGAAGAAATCCTCCAGTGGGTAAGTCCCATAGCAGCACCTTATACAGGGCTGTATTTCACTTCTACTATTACAGGGAAGTGGTTGAGGAAAAGACAGACTCAGGGAGAAGGAAGCAGCACCTTTTCTATAGGGCTATAATCATGCTTCTCTCTCCCCAGTAGACTCTTCTGTCAGAAGAGTGCTGGGTCAAGTCTAGGGCAAACCCTGGACAGGTAAACAGATGTAAGAGCTGTAACAATGAGGTGATGCCTTTTCTAAGTCACAAAGTACATAGAGTGCATTATTGGTCCTTTCCTGATAGAAATACAGGAATACTTATGTTGTGACTGAAGGACTTAGCAGTCCAAAAATTTACTGACAAATTCCATTCCCATCTGGGAAGTCACACGGGACTGTCTGTCTATGTTTCAGGGGGAACAACAGTACAGCTGTGAGTAAAGCTAACTGGGAAAGATCTACAAACCAGGTTAGAAGCCAGCATAGACCATATGTTTTCTATCTACTGCAGGGGCAAACATTAGCTGACACCATAGCTGTCACTTGCTACCGGAGATTGTAAATCCCTGAATGTACTAAACTAATCAATTTATGCATCTGGTTACATCCTTTAAATCAATTACATTGACGCGGGCCTGTGTAAACCCGAAACCTCCTAGCAAAATCTTTTTATTTGGGGGTGACCTATCTAGAAGGTCAAGGAGTTGGACAATGAAGCCAAACTGGAGCTCATCTAAACGTCCAAACATCATCCTCAAAGGTATCGCCCCTATGCTGGAAGATGTGTACACCCACAACACACGGCCTCGGGGATCCAGAAGAAAACAGTAAAACCAGAAGGAAGCAAGAAGGTTGGTGCGAGAAGACATCGAATAAATAACTTTTTGACACTCATATCTTAAACAGTATCCGGGGATACACAATAGAATTTTACAACACATAATCTTCTAGTCCAGCTGATATATCGAGAGAGGAATTTGGAGGAGAACACCAAGTTGGGCTATAGTATTTGCTGATGTTTCTACACGATATGGAACACCAGATGCCGATCTACTCGTATCCAGACATAATCACCAATTACCAAATATGTCATATGGGATACAGACACTGGACATCAGCAACAGATGGGGTTTTAGCTGCATTGCAAGGGAAGAATTATTATCTACGCATTCCCTTCCTAACAAAATAGGATATGGCGCTTGACGCATCAATCATAGATCAGATCTCGGCTTTTTGGCTAAGATCAAGTATAATATCTGTTCTTATCAGTTTAAATGTCTGATATGTCCCTTATCTAGGGACCATATATCATAAAATTAAATAAATAAATAAATAAATAGAAAAGTTTTGTTTTTTTTTTAATTTTTAAATAAAAAAAAGTGAGAAATAAATAAAACGATATATTCGTTTTAAGAACAGAAACCTTTTCTATTGTTAAGTATATTCGTTTTAAGAACGAAAATGGCAAGCATTGATTCAAAGGATGCTTACAATTTCAGTACCCATAACAGGTGACCACGGATGTTATTTTTATCTAATTGGATGGCTCAGCTCTAGCAGTATAGAGCACTACCTAATGTGTTTACATTAGCACCTAGGTTATTTACAAAATATGACAACCAGCCACACAATGGTAATGGCTTCTTTGGATGACATACTAATTGTGTGGAAACTTAGGACGGGCTGAACAAACGGTAACAGCCACTTAACAATTATTTGGAAACTAGGATCATTATCCATCCAATTAAATCAAAATTAAAGCCTTCAAACTAAAGGGATTATTTGGGGTTCACCATTAACTCAGTTCCTCATGTCAGTAACTTTGCCAACAGAGGTTACAACCTTAATAGAGGCATACAGCAAAATCATTGACATGAGGATAAACCATTCATCAGACTGGTAGCAAGAATATTGGCAACATATGGTTTCCAGCCACATAATTCAGACCCTTACATTATAAAGATTTACAGAGGGCCAAAATATGAGCTCTTAAAATTAATGGTGATCATTTCAATAGAATGATGAAGCCATACAGAAGCCATATTGGAACTAAATGGTGGAAAGATAACATTGGGCATTGCTCCAATCCTATCATTGTCAGCAACCAGTCTATGGTCCTACATATGGATACTATGCACTAGGATGGTGTGTTACCAATTCCATCTCCAGCTGTGGAGGAAGATGGAATACACAGCAAGCATCATTATTACTAACACTGGGCATAACTACCTGGAAATGTTGGGTGTTTTTTCATGGCCTAAAGTCATGTTGCTCTGGAATATATTAAACAGGCTATTAGATTATAAATTAACAACACTACTGTGGTAGCACATATCAACCACATGGGTGAAAGGGAATCTACATCATGTAACAATCTGGCCAACACAATTTGGCAACCTCATCGGGGGGGTACTAAGGGAAATACTACGAGACTCTGCGTCTGGTGTTTTTAATAGTACCCGACTGACCTACCCAACCATGGTTCTAGGTGGTATTAGGGAATGAGATTAGAACCATGCAGCACCATCCAAAACAGACGGCCAGAGCAATGGACATGATCACAGCGGGCCACAGACAATCAACCTAAAGACAATGTCTAAAATACATAAACTAATGGGAGATGTGTTGCAACCATAATACATCATCCAGCCTGTTTGGAAGCTTTGTTAACCTACAGGGGCTTAGTATTAGTGACATCAACTGTGCCAGAAGTGGCCCATCTACTTACCTATGGCAAGAGAACGGAACAACAGCTTATGAGGGACACTTTTTATGAGAATTCCCCAAAGACCAGGTATTCCCAAATATGGGACATCAGCATCGTCTTAACGTTGTTAAAGAACTGGGCTCCAGCCACAGCGCTGTCATTACAGTTTATGACATTTTACAAAACTGTCATGCTGATGGCTTAGGTCACGGCACTAAGGACTCAGTCCCTACCAAATTAAGGCTGGATACCTTGACCAGTTCACCTGGCAACTTACACTTCTATATTCAGGAATTAGGGAACTAAACAGACAGGGGTCAGCAGGCCTTAAAATAACATTTTTTAGAGCCCACCCTACAGACGATTGACTGTGTTGTGAGACATCTACAAATATACATGGAACAAACCCAGACCATAAGTGGCACAGAAGAGGAACTTCTCATCAACGACAGACAGCCTCATTAAAGAATAACAGGCTAGGCCAGCTAAATGGCTAACATAGTATTGACATAAGTTGGTGTAAACACTAACTGGGTTAAAATCACACTCCACCAGGCTGCAGCAACGTCGGCAGCATTTAAATTGGAGGTTCCTATGGATAAAATCCTCAGGACTGCAGGATGGCCATCGGAAAGAACATTCTAAGGATTATAACTAACCAGTAATGGAAACTGGAATTTTTCAGAAACATTGTTAAGTTTCTGTACCATAATTTACCCCAAAAAACAGGGGCTATCAATTATTATTAACTTTATGGTTATTTATATATATCATATTGATGTTTAATATGTTATCACTATTCTCCCCAAAACCAAGGCAGACGTGATGATGGACTCGTTCCACGGCTTGAATCACAGAGCTTTGAAATCTTCATGTAGTCACTCACGTGACTCCGAAGTAAAATAGTAAGATTAAACGAGAACTTACCAGTTCGAAGTTTGATCTGTATTTTATGAGGAGTAACGTTGAGGGAATACATGCCCTCCGCTCCCACCCTTGATCATAAACACAATTGGTATCTTTTCTCTAATCTTACTATGCTTAAGTCATTACAGGTATCTGTGATTCACTCCGCTGCTTTGAAGAATGACACACGTGCGTAGTGGCGGGTTCTTCATGTATTCCCTCAACGTTACTCCTCATAAAATACAGATCAAACTTCGAACTGGTAAGTTCTCGTTTAATCTTACTATTAAACTAGATTTCATTGTTACAAATGCTACCAACAAGTGGGATAATTTTTGGTTTAAAGCAGTAGCATAAAGCAGGTAAAAGAAAATCAGAACATTGTTCTTCACCTATTTTTATTCTTGTTTTTTTTTAAATGAGCTGGTAGATAGATTATTGTTTATTCCATGTCTCTCAGTTAAATTTTTTTTAAATTAGTGGTCTGGAATGTAAAGAGTATCAAATCTATGTGAATTTTAGATACCACTACAAAATAAAATATTGGCTTGTCTACACTTGGCTTCCCCCTTTAACAACTAGGTTTTCACTGATCCTTTGGTTTCTGTCTCCAATTGTCACCATCTATCAGCCTAGTATGAGTTTATTTTCTAGCCTCCAGTATCCACAGTAAAGTAAAAAATAACAACCATGTAATTTCCTTCACTGAAATTACTGGTAATTTGGTACGAGTTGCTTATTAGTCGTTGGCACTTACAGTGATTGTCAGTTTGTTCAGTTCATGCAGCTGAAATTGAACACCCACCCTCTATTTATGCAGCTCCTGAATAATGTTGTCATTCTGAGTTTCACTTTTACATATTAATACATTCTGCAATAACTTAGCAAGCTCCAATTTATTTCTGTTAGGAGTGGCAACATTAATCATAAGGAAACTGAGAGGGACAGTGTTTGAAAGGACATAAGTTACTGTGTTCCCCCTTCAAACTAATGTTCCATTATTTTAAAGACAAGGGGTCACAGTTTAAGGATAAGGGGAAAGTCCTTTAGGACCGAGATGAGAAAAACATTTTTTACACAGAGAGTGGTGAATCTGTGGAATTCTCTGCCACAGAAGGTAGTTAAGGCCAGTTCATTGGCTATATTTAAGACGGAGTTAGATGTGGCCCTTGTGGCTAAAGGTATCAGGGGGTATGGAGAGAAGGCAGGTACAGGATACTGAGTTGGATGATCAGCCATGATCATATTGAATGGCGGTGCAGGCTCGAAGGGCTGAATGGCCTACTCCTGCAGCTATTTTCTATGTTTCTATGTTTCTAAGATCATTGCAATGGCTCTTCAAGTAATTGAAAATTAAAGCTCAAGAAAGGTAGATTATAAAGTTATGATGTAACTTCCTTCAATAACTAAAGTTGGAAAAGGGTTAGGAATGAGTACCTATAAAGTGTTGTGCTAAAGCAATGAAGATTATTCCTTTCTCACTCCAGTCATCTCCATCTTACTGTGAGATTGTGAAATACTCTGCCTCTACTTCTTACAGGACATGGACTCAGAATGTCACCAGAACATGCACCTAAGATGGCAATGACATGGCAACCTGACGGAAGAAGGAAAAGAGGCCGACCAAAACAAAACATTCCAGAAGGATTTGGAAGCCGGGCCGCTAACCTATCGAGGGTTGAAGACGTCACACATGACCGAACAGAATGGCGAAAGTTTGCTGCCCAATGTACTCAACAAGTCTACCTCCTCAGAAGACTATGGATATAGGCATATCTCCAATTGACTCTTACCTATTTTTATAGATGTACCAAAGAAAGCATCCTAGTGGGATGAATCAACACAACTTTGTTTGGCAACTGCTTTTCCAAGACCACAAGAAATGACAGCATTGTGGAGGTAGCCCAGACCATCACGCAAACTATCCTCTCCCCCTTTGATTTCATCTACACTTCACACTGCCTCGTGAAAGCAGCCAACATAGTCAAGGACCACTCACACCCCAATTATTTTCTTGTGTAGGAAGGAACTGCAGATGATGGTTTAAACCGAAGATAGACACAAAATGCTGGAGTAACTCAGCGGGACAGGCTTCTCTCCAGAAATGCTGCCTGTCTCTCTGAGCTACTCCAGCATTTTGTGTCTATATCCAATTATTTTATTTTTCCCTTCTCCTGTCAGGGAGTAGATGCAAAAACTTGAATGTACATACCAACGGATTGTGGATCAGTTTTTCCCCGCTGTTATCAGAGTATAGAACGAACCTCTTGTAAGCTAAAGATGTGGTTCCAATCTCCCAACCAACCTTGTTGCTGCCCATGCAATTTATCAAATCTTTTTCCGTAGTTGTTACAATATATTCTTCACGAGGTTTATTTTTCTCTTTGCACTATCTATTTAATTTGTGTATAGTTTGATTATACTCATGTACGGTACGATCTTAATGGATATCAGGCAAAACAATGTTTCTCACTGTATCTCGGTGTACATGACAATAATAAACCGATACTGACTGCAAATGCAACAGAGGCAGGGTGTTCCTGAACATGGACCAATTATGCATATTTAAACTTGACATGGTCAACACTAGGGTTTGGTGAAAATCAATTGATCAGAAACATTAGCAGAGTCTCTCTCCACAGGTGTTGTCTGATTTTAAACTTTAAACTTTAGAAATACAGTGTGGAAACAGGTTCTTCAGCCCAGTGAGTTTGTGTCGACCTGCGATCACCCCGTACACTAATCTACACACACTTGGGACAATTTTTACAATTTACCAAAGCCAATTACCCTACCAACCTGCACGTCTTTGGAGCTTGGGAGGAAATCGGAACAACCGGAGAAAAACCATGTGGTCATGGAGAATGTACAAACTCCATATAGACAGCACCCGTAGTCACAATCAAACCTGGGTCTCTGAGGCTGTAAGGCAGCTTCACTATCATTGCACCATTGTGCTGCCCTGATCTACCTAATAATTCTCACCATTTTTATTTTAATGTAGTACAGTTTACCCTAGATTGAGACACAAACACCAGAGGTCAAAGTTTCATCTTAAGAGTCATTTAAGAGTGGCAGGGAAAGTTCTTTGATCTGAGAGTTGGAAATATTTGGTATTCTCTGCACTACAGAACAATGGAGGTCTCACCACTACCGTCACTTCAGTTCACCACCGCCAAGGCCCCACCGCGGCCGACGCCCCCACTTCACGTGTCCATCTTGTCCATCGGTCGACGCCACCATCGGCCGCCGCACCGACCTCTCCACCAATCCTGCCGAGTCCTCTCTTGAGGCCTCCATGGTGCCGACCCGGGCCCCAGTTTAGTTGATCTCAAATCCATGAAGACAACTAGGATTAGAGCATTTTACATTTCATGAATCTCTTCAGAGATCAACCACAACTTGCCTGGTCTGTACCACTATAGTGCCCTAAGGTTTGCTCCAAAGTTCCAAATGAACAACTCAAGATTCCGGACCAAATCTGGTATTGCACAGTAAATAGCTTCATCAATTGAAAGGAATAAGAATACAATGGTACTAACATTAGAATCAAAAAATCCTGGTTAAATGATTTTAAATTTGTTAGCAGGATGAGGAGGGCCTGGGTAAAGCACAGTTGCTTGGTCAGTCCAAGAAAGTGCTTGTGCCTTGTCTTTTTGACGTAGCCCAGTAAATATGCTGATCGCTCTCTAAATAGAGAAATAATTTAGAAAAGTGTGACAAAGTTACAATGAAAGGATAGCAATATAATGTCATGACACGGCAGAGGGATGGGGTGGTGACTGAGAACGAAGGAAGATCCCGAGGGTGGGCAGTATTGGGGTTGATGGGGAAGTGAGGGGTGAGGGGTGCCGACAACGATGGGGGGACACAGCGGGAGTGAGGGTAGGGGAGGCCTGCTGCTATGTGCAGCAGCAGACAGTAGATAGGACTGAACATAGGACACAAAATACTGGAGTAACTCAGCGGGACAGGCAACATCTCTGGAGAGGATGAATGGGTGACGTTTCGGGTCGAGACCCTTCTTCACCTGTTTGGTGAACTTTTGTAATTTGTCGATGCCAAAACGTGGTGACACGTGTTCTGCCTCGGTCAGGTCTGCTCGATGATTTTACCAGGGTGTCTGCAAAACACTAAGGTACATGTGACAATAGAGTATCAAGGAATCATTGAATATGATCAATTTGCAGAGTATAATATTCCCTTGAAATGAGTATCATTCAATGCTCCTTTCAACTATACCCTCCAAATTCAAGAGAGAGTCAAGAGAGAGTTTATTGTCATGTGGCCCAGATAGGACAATGAAATTCTTGCTTGCTGCAGCACAACAGAATATTGTAAGCAAAAAATACAGAACAGTTCAGTTCAATATACACATAAATAAGCAGATAAAGTGCGATAGGCTGTTACAGTTCAGAGTCTGTTTGTTGGCGAGTTTAATAGCCTGATGGCTGTGGGGAAAAAGCTGTTCCTGAACCTGGATGTAACTGATTTCAGGCTCCTGTACATTCTGCCCGATGGTAGCGGAGAGATGAGTACGTGGCCAGGATGGTGTGGGTCCTTGATGATGTTGGCTGCCTTTTTGAGGCAGCGACTGCGATAGATCCCCTCGATGGTGGGGAGGCCAGAGCTGATGATGGACTGGGCAGTGGTCACAACTTTCTGCATCCCTTTCCGCTCCTGGATGCTCAAGTTGCCGAACCAAGCCACGACGGAACCAGTCAGCATGCTCTCTACTGTGCACCTGTAGAAGTTCGAGAGAGTCCTCTTTGACATACCGACTCTCCGTAGTCTTCTCAGGAAGTAGAGGCGCTGATGTGCTTTCTTTATAATTGCATCAGTGTGCTGGGACCAGGAAAGATCTTCGGAAATGTGCACGCCCAGGAATTTGAAGTTCTTGACCCTTTCCACCATCGTACCATTGATATAAATGGGATTGTGAGTCCCTATCCTACCCCTTCCAAAGTTCCCAATCAGTTCCTTGGTTTTGCTGATGTTGAGAGCCAGGTTATTGTGCTGGCACCAATTGGTCAATCGGTCGATCTCACTTCCATACTCAATTCATGGGTGAAAGAATCGGCAAAAGCTTCCAGACACTCAACATTAAGATGATAATTGACATTGCTGTTGCTTTTGCCACCTGTTTATATGTGTAATTCCCAAGTTAAAAGTAAAGCCAGCAAGAAATGCAAATTGTTTCATTAAGTAGGAAATGCGGCATTAAAACAGCAGCTGAAGATAATCCATGTCCAAATCTGTTCTCGCCCCTGCTGCTGAGCCAGTGATCCATATGATATTGTCCACTTATTTGTCGACTGGTTCATTGCAAAGGGCTTAGTTACTCCAGCCCTTTGCGTCCATCTCAACAAAACCATGGCCATTTGTGAAACCTTGTGCTGCACAAATTGTCTCTTTCATCTCCCACGTCACAGCAGACACTACGTTTCTGGGCTGTAAAGAACGCTGGAGCAACCTGAGGCTGTTTAAGAAGTCAGACATGTTCCACAGTGTCAATTTGCAAGAGATTTGCCCTAGTACCAGATAAGAATGTCCATGATAACTGAGACAAGGGGCATTTTTTAAATGTAAGTAACTCAGGTCCTGTAGATTAAATACAGAATTTAGGAACAATTCCATTGCACAGCATAGAAACATAGAAACATAGAAAATAGGCGCAGGAGTAGGCCATTCGGCCCTTCGAGCCTGCACCGCCATTCAATATGATCATGGCTGATCATCCAACTCAGTATCTTGTACCTGCCTTCTCTCCATACCCCCTGATCCCTTTAGCCACAAGGGCCACATCTAACTTAAATATAGCTAATGAACTGGCCTCAACTACCTTCTGTGGCAGAGAGTTCCAGAGATTCACCACTCTCTGTGTGAAAAATGTTTTTCTCATCTCGGTCCTAAAGGATTTCCCCTTTATCCTTAAACTGTGACCCCTTGTCCTGGACTTCCCCAACATCGGGAACAATCTTCCTGCATCTAGCCTGTCCAACCCCTTAAGAATTTTGTAAGTTTCTATAAGATCCAACCACAACCTTCTAAATTCTAGCGAGTACAAGCCGAGTCTATCCAGTCTTTCTTCATATGAAAGTCCTGACATCCCAGGAATCAGTCTGGTGAACCTTCTCTGCACTCCCTCAATGGCAAGAATGTCTTTCCTCAGATTTGGAGGCCAAAACTGTACGCAATACTCCAGGTGTGGTCTCACCAATACCCTGTACAACTGCAGTAGAACCTCCCTGCTCCTATACTCAAATCCTTTTGCTATGAATGCTAACATACCATTCGCTTCCTTACCATTCACTTCGCTGATTAGAACATGGAAATTTGTGACACAGCAAATGGCTGAAAAAGATGGCACAAACATAAAGACTAAATGCAAACAAGACTAGAGAAGGAACAGAGTGAGATATGAACAAAATAAACAGAGTAGGAAGTCAATTGTAACGTGAATAAAAGCTGTGTTTCCAAGGACTCTCAAATAGCCTATTCCCAGGGTGAATATTGCGGACAGGAAGGCACTACAACGGGTGATGAAAACCGCGCAGCACATCATCGGTGCCCCGCTCCCTGCCATGGATGCCCTCCACCGAAAACGGTGTCTGAGACGGGCTGGGAAAATCATTAAAGACCCCTCCCACCCCAACCATGGACTGTTTGCCCTCCTCCCATCAGGGAGGCGGTACAGGAGCCTCAGGTCTCGTACCAGTAGGATGAGGAACAGCTTCTACAATTATATCATCACATTGCTGAACTCGGAGTCCCGCCGATAGATTTCTCCGGTCCCTCCGTCCCCATTGTTTAATTATTCTGTATTTTTGATTATTCTGTATCTTCTTTTTTTTAAATTTCTATATGCACTTCTACTACGGACTGACGCAAAACTGCATTTCGTTGTACCCATACTTAGTATTTGTGCAATGACATTAAAGTTGAATTGAATTGAATTGAATTGAATCAACATCAGCAAGCCTTTCTGTCAAAGAATTAGAGCGCAAATTTCCAAACCAAAAATGAAGTCACACGATTAAAACTAAACTATCCAGCAAGCTTGTGTGGGAAGTACTCAGCCATTCCTAGTTTGTTACACTAATCATTAACCAGAACAATACCAACAACTTCTCTCACATTTGCAATGGGAAATTTGAACTTCAACTACTGAGTCCTGGATTGCAAAAGCAAGCAATGTAGTTTTGCAAGCGTTTCTAATTAATTGGCTGACAGTTACACCCTTGAGGCTTCTGAACACGGCTCGAGGGTTCTTCCCTCTGGGATATCTTAAACTGTAATGAAATGCAATGTTAGTCACGATTGCCTGCAGCCAAAGTGCATCTCCCTTCAGTGGTACACCAGTAGCGTACAATATTTGCACATCGCATTAAGCCACCCACCAATGCATAGACTAGGAGAGCTATTCTGTTTATGAAGAGCAGAGTGTGCATTTGCATTGCTCTCTGCTCCACCGATCCATTCAGCTGAGGGGCTTACGTGAGAAAAACTGATGTTGCAGAGTCATAAGGCAATAAGAGGAAAGGGAAAGAGATTGCTGAGATAATCCGTGTTTAAGAAAGAACAGCAGATGCTGGAAAAATCGAATGTTGACAAAAAAATGCTGGAGAAACACAGCGGGTGAGGCAGCATCTATGGAGAGCAGGAATATGTGACGTTTCGGGTCGAGACCCTTCTTCAGACTGATGTCGGGGGTGGGGGGGGCGGAAAAAAGAAAGGAAGAGGCGGAGACAGTAGGCTTTGTGGGAGAGCTGGGAAGGGGGAGGGGGAAGAGCGAGAAAGCATGGGCTATTTAAAATTAGAGGTCAATGTTCATACCGCTGGGGTGTAAACTACCTAAGCGAAATATGAGGTGCTGTTCCTCCAATTTACGCTGGGACTCACTCTGGCAATGGAGCAGACAGATAGCCCAGTTGGCTACTGACCTGAATGGCCTCCTGTCTCACAATATGTAAGTAATGCAGAGATCAAACCTGGTCGCTCCAAGTAGGAGGAAAGCACATATCTACCAGCAGGCCAATGATAAAGAGAGCAGATTTACCATATTCCACATGTTTGTGCTTATTAATCAGGTAGACACAAAATGCTGGAGCATCGATTAACGTAAGACACACTCGAATTCAATTCAAAACATTACATAGACTATACTATTCAAAAACCAAAATAAATAAACTTCTCCCTAACGTCTCACCCATTTGTGATAAATGCCAGTCTCAAGAAGCTACCATAGCGCACTCATTTGTTTTTTGTATAAAAATCCAAAAACTCTGGACCGAAAACTTTGAAATCTTCACAAAATTATTTAAAATAAAACTGATACCAAAAGCAGAATGGATTATCTTTGGAATAATGGAAGGTAGCCCTGAACTAAACGTGTTCCAAAATAATTTATTTAATTACGGGCTAATAACGGGAAAAAAGCTCATACTCAAATTCTGGAAAAACGCTCCTATACCAACAATAAAAATATGGATTTCAAATATGTTCGAAACATTACACCTGGAAGATATGAGACTCCTCCTCACAGGCAAAGCAGACCACTTCCAAAAGACGTCTATTTCTTAACTTTCTTCTCTAACTCTCTTTCTAATGGGCTTTTTTTTCCAACACTTTCTCGCACTATCACGACTCTTACTCACTTTCCTTACTTCCTTTATTTCTACCTTTCATAAAGCTCAAAAAATGAAGGGGTACAACAAATGTAATAAGATATAAGTGGTGTGTATTACTGTAACTTATTGTACTTCTAATAAATAAATTTTTATTTTTTTTAAATGCTGGAGCAACTCAGCGGGTCAGGCAGCATCACTGGAAAAATGGAATTGATGACGTTTCGGGTCGAGACCCTTCTTCAGACCGAGTCCAGTCCAGACTCACATTTTGAAGAAGGGTCTCGACCCGAAACGTCACCTATTCCTTTTCTCCAGTGATGCTGCCTGACCCGCTGAGTTACTCCAGCATTTTGTGTCTATCTTCAATGTAAGCCAGCATCTGCAGTTCCTTCCTACACATTATTTATCAATCAACTTGGTTTCTGATTTGCCAGTGGGGAAAAATGTTTGTTACCATAGATCAAACACAGTAAGCAAGATAGAGGATACAGAAGGAATCATATGTTGAATAAGGATACTGTAGTAAGATACTATAAGTGTAGTTCCAAATGCATACTAACCATACCATCTCACATATCTGCATCCTTTAGAAGGATGAAACTTGTTTCAATTCTTACAAGTATCTGAAACAGCACACTAAGCTTCCAGCAGGTTAAAATTAGAGCCAACACATTCAACCAAATCATTTCAGCATAAATCAAAAATGTATATATCCCACATGTTCTACACCCTGGTATTTCCTTATCTGATGACTCAACAATTAACCAAAATAGTTTCTCTCACTTCATTTTAAAAGTCATCTTCCACATCAATTCACAGCTTCTGATTCCTAATTTAGACTTTAAAGATGCAGCACAGAAGCAGGCTGTTCGGCCCGCCGAGTCCGTGTCAACCACTGATCCCGTACACAAGCACTATCCTACACACTAGCGACAATTTCCAATTTTACTGAAACCAATTTACCTACAAACCTGTACGTCTTTGGAGTGTGGGTGGAAACCAAAGCACCCGCAAAAAACCCACGCGGTCACAGGCAGAACGAACAAACTCCAAAAAGACAGCACCCATAGTCAGGATCGAACCCGGGTCTCTGGTGCTGTAAAGCAGCAACTCTATGGCTGCGCCCCTGTGCCACCCTAATTCTGTAAATCTCCAACTCACTCTTCCTTCTGGGAGATACCATGACTCAATTGCAAAACAGTAAATATTAATGCTTCCTTAAAGCTTTTCACTGAAGCTGCTGCCCCATCATTGTGTGGTCAAATTCAATTAGATTTCCAGTGTTGCTGCCTTTGAAATTAAAAGTAGGGCAAGTTATAGCTGGTAATATTTGGTGAGTTTTTAAGATAAGTTCACTTCGTTGATCCTAATTCATGTCGAACAATTGCTCGAAGGTAGATGCGCCTGAAGAAAAAATAAATTGTCTTTATCATCTCCGTCAAATCTAAATGATGAAAGGTTGCCGACCTGAAGAGTTAACATTGTTTCTCCTGTACAACTGCTGCCTAACCTGCTGTATATTTCCTGCACTAATTCATTATAGTGACCATTTGTGAATTTACTTCATGAGCAAAACATAAGTTTGATATTTCATAAGTTCATAAGCTCTAGAAGCAGAATTAAGCCATTTGGCACATCAAGTCCACTCCGCCATTCAATAATGGCTGATCCATTTTTCCCTCTCAACCCCATACTCCTGCCTTCCCCCCATAACTCCTGATATCCTTATTGATCAAGAATCTATCAATCTCTACCTTAAAAATATCCATTGACAGCCTCCACAGCCATCTATGACTGAATTCCACAGATTCATCACCCTCTGACTAAAGAAATCCCTCCTCAACCCCTTTGTTCTTTTATTCTAGGTATGTTCTTTTATTCTGAGGCTATGGTCTCTGGTCCTAGGCTCTCCCACTAGTGGAAACAACCTCTCCACATTCACTCTATCCAGGCCTTTCACTATCTGGTAAGTTTCAATGAGGTTTTCCCCTCATCCTTCAAAACTCCAGCAAGTACAGGCCCAGTGCCTTCAAACGATCATCATATGTTAACCCAATCATTCCTGGGATCATTCTCATAAACCTCCTCTGGACCCTCTCCAATGCCAGCACATCCTTCCACTGATATGGGCCCCAAAACTGCTCACAATTCTCTAAAATGCGGTCGGACCAGTGCCTTATAAAGCCTCAGCATTACATTCCTGGTTTTATATTCTAGCCCTCTCGAAATAAATGGCAGCATGGCATTCACTGTATTTATATTAACAGCAGTGATTATTTCTGGAACTTAAACCGCAGGGGTAAAATATATCCTTGAATATTAATGCAGATCGATAATAATGATTCCGTTTCATGATATTCAATTTTAAGTCATGGAAGTGGTCCACACATTATCATCCACTCAGAGCTGCCACCCAAGGCAAATTTTCCAATGTTTCAGCTTTTTACATAGAAAATAGGTGCAGGAGGAGGCCATTCGGCCCTTCGAGCCAGCACCGCTCGAGACAATAGTATTGGTAATCTCACCATTTTACTCTGTATTTTATACTGGTTGTATTGATTTCTCTATCTTAAAGTAACCCCTGAATTCCCTCTCTCTCCATCCCTCCACCACCCAAGTCACACCAGTTTTTTGTTCTCACCTAGCAAACAGCTAACAATGACCTGTTTCCTTTATCATCGTTAGTTTTTTGCATATATTTTATTTATTTATTCATTGATTATTGATAATTCATTTATTCAATATCTCTCTACATCACCATTTCCTTTCCCGTGACTTTCAGTCTGAAGGGTCTCGACCCGTAACGTCACCCATTCCTTCTCTCCAGAGATGCTGCCTGTCCTGCTAAGTTAAGGCCAGCACTTTGTGTCTACCTTTGGTTGGATATACCGTTCCTCTTCGAGCTTTACCCGTTCCTTACAATCAATCTGTTGTGCTTTGACAGGTTGCCAAGGCACAACAGCAAACCCTTTGTTGAATATGTTTTGGCTGCAGCAATCTGTTAAAGATGAAGTTGAAACCCAGGCACCACTGAATTTCAGGCAGATCTGTTCAGCCTCTTGTGCTGTTGATTCCTCAGCACAAGATCTTGCCCTGTATCAGATCCTTTCAGAAAGCTGCGTTCAAAACTCAGTGAAAAAACACTCTCGAAACCACAATGAGGATTAGGAGAAGCTTACCATTTTATCTCCTTGTTATTTAGAGAAATCAGAGAGTAATTCTATAGTGAAATGTTGTTGTTTCTTTTGTATGTATACATTAATCCCATCATATGCATCCACACTAGGAATCATCTGCTTGCATGTGTTTCTGCAGGATGGGTGATCCACACAATAACCCTGCTCCCTCATTGACTTCAATGCACGAAACATAGAAACATAGAAAATAGGTGCAGGAGTAGGCCATTCGGCCCTTCGAGTCAGCACCGCCATTCAATATGATCATGGCTGATCATCCTAAATCAGTAGCCCGTTCCTGCTTTCTACCCATATCCCTTGATTCCGTGAGTCCTGAGCTATATCTACTCTCTCTTGAAAACATCAAGTAAACATCACAAAGTAGAAACCATTTATTCCACATCCTTCGAACGCACTGTAAGAATAAACATGAACTTGTCTGGGTAATGCAGGCAGCACAAGAGTTAAATGTTATAAAGGGGTTTAGCACAAACCTGGGCTGGGTTTGTGGCTGGGCTTGTAAACTCTGGAATTTAGAAGGATGAGAGGATATCTTATTGAAACATATAAGATTATTAAGGGATTGGACACACTAGAGGCAGGAAATGTGTTCCCGATATTGAGGGAGTTCAGAACCAGGGGCCACAGTTTAAGAATAAGGGGTAACCCATTTTGAATGGAAATGAAGAAAAACGTTTTCACACAGAGGGTTGTGAATCTGTGGAATTCTCTACCTCAGAAGGCAGTGGGGGCCAATTCTTTGGATGCTTTCAAGAGAGAGTTAGAGCTCTTAAAGATAGCGGAGTCAGGGGATATGGGGATAAGGCAGGAACAGGGTACTGATTGTGGATGATCAGCCATGATCACAGTGAATGGCGGTGCTTGCTCAAAGGGCAAAATTGGCCTACTCCTGCGCCTATTGTCTTTTGTCTATTGTCTAAATTAATGATTAGCTCTTAAATTATAAATTGCCTTACAAGTGACTGTAATTGTGGAGCAGAAGGTAAGGGTGGAAAAGGTATAGATAGATAGCCAATGATATATAAATCGGATAGGGTGAATATTGTAAATGAAGGACTGCAGGCATTAGTGTTTATAATAAACTATCATAAAGACCGCACAGTGGAAATGTATTTGCATAAATTATTAATATAAATTTGTCCAAAGTTAAATCAAACTAATTTTTAATTTTTTATTTGCCTTTTTGCAAATGCAAGACAGCAAATGATTACAAGTATCCATCTCATTGCAAACACATTGTAATTGTAAGCTAAAGGAAGGAGAACCGTTTAAAACAAGCCATTAATAGAATTATTTCTTATCCTTTAGATACAGGTATACAAAATAAGTTTTATAAGTTATTGGAATCTCAGCACTTTTATTCTTTTTTCAGTTTTGCTAGACTTCATTTAAATGCAGGTTTTCTGAACTGATCTTATTCCTCCTCCATTAGACTTAATAATTAGAATAATGTCTGAAAGGGTTTTTTTCACAGCTAGCTTCTCAATTCCAAGGTACCTGATTGAATACAGAACCGGGAAAGCATGTATAGAGGCTAGTGTGGTTTAGTCTAGTTTATGTGTAGGAAGGAACTGCAGATGCTGGTTTAAACCAAAAGACACAAAATGCTGGAGTAACTCAGCAGAACATGGCAGCATTTCTGGAGAGAAAGAATGGGTGACGTTTCGGGTCTCGACCTTGTCTGAAGAAGGGTCTCGAACCGAAACGTCATCCATTTCTTCTCTCCAGAGATGCTGCCTGTCCCGCTGAGTTACTCCAGCTTTTTATGTCTATCTTTAGTTTGGGTTAATATTGTAATTTATGAACTTTTGAAGATTAGAGCAAGCTATGACACCTGTATGACATACTCCTGCCCCCATTTGATGTTCTTGTCTTTCACAGTATTTATTTGAAAATGCTACACTACTATATTCTAAGTGACTTCTCCAGTGCCAGGATAAAGGAAATACCTCGAAAAGAAGCTAAGTGCCTGCAACTAAAAGATCAAATCTGTCTTTAGATATGTATTGACATTCCCCAAACTACACATCTGAAAGACAATGGAAAATTGGGAGAACTCAATCATGATAACAAATGTGAAATTGGTGAATCGCATACACTTTAGAGCAATTTAATTTAAATTTAAAAGACATCAAATATTATATTTACGTGAGTTGCTATTAACCCTAGAACTGCAATTACGCTTTAAAACATGCCATGATTGATGTCAACAATCACAGAAGATTTACAGCTCACTGCACTAAAGTGGCATTTACATTTCTCCGTGCCACCCACCTTTATGTCTAGGTGAAGCAATTTAATTATGATGAGTGAAAAATCAAAACAACTGCAGTCAATGGAAATGGAAAACAAAAATAAAAATGGTGAAAGTAGTCAGCAAGTCAGGCTGCATGTGCCCTGCAATTATGAGTAGCTTTGTGCCACGGGTCTTTGTTAACCTAGCTGAACTCCCCTGCATTCTTTACGTGAGCTTGTTTACAGATACTGGAGATGAAGCATTCATTGTGCCAGTTGGACTGAAATTCACATTGAAAATACTTGTGATCTTCCCCACTGATTTACTCAGTTTCCTAAGCAACATCTCACAGTGAATTACATTGCAATATACAGCATTATTTAACTCATCTTCCATTTGTAAGCACAATCCAGCAAAATAACCTCCCAATCGGTAACAAATGTGCATTTATTTAAACAATTCTAAGACAGCTCTTTTGTGCTTCAGATGGTGTCCTGATCAATATATTCAGATATAAAACCAATTTTGTTTATTCATGCCTAGAATTGAAGTTATGCATTATGTATAAGGAGAGAGAATGATGAAGGTAGAAGCTGGGTAAAGACGAGGTAGTAAAGGGCCTTTCCCACTTGGGCGACATTTTCGGCAACAGCCTGAAAAGATGTTGTCGCGGCGTAGTCGGGGCATGATGTGACGCGGGGTGACGCATGTAGAGACGCGCGGTGTCTCCCTGTCGCCCCTAGATTTTGGAATGTTCAAAATCTTCAGGCGACATCATGTCTTACGCCTTGTCACACGCTGGGGGAGTCTACTTTGAAGTTTCTGGAAACCCGATTATGAAACTTACATTTTTACAAGTTTGAATGTTGTTTCACATAGATGAACATCTCTACTATGGGAAAAATATGTTTGTCACAATCTTTTAGAGAATTTAATTTATTTTCAGGAAATTAAAATGTTTTACCTCTACCAAATCAATTGTTTCATTAGGTTTCAGTCAATTACTCTATGGAGAAACTATCAACCATCCATATGTAAGACATTCTCTAGAGATACAGCGTGGAAACAGTCCCTTCGGCTCACCAATTCTGCGCCGACCACCCCATACACTTAACCTACACACGAGGAACAATTTTACAATTTTAACGGAAGCCAATTAATCTACAAAGCTGTACATCTGTAGAATGTGGGAGGAAACTGGAGCACCCAGAGAAAACCCATGCGGTCATGGGGAGAACGTACAAACCCTGTACAGACAGCACCCGTAGTCAGGATCGAACCTCGGCCTCTGGCGCTGTAAGGCAGCAACTCTACCATTGCCAGTGATGCTGCCTGACCTGCTTACTCCAGCATTCTGGATCTTTTTTTTTTGCAAACCAGCATCTGCAATTCATTTGTTTAGACCATGGAGGATATTGGTCCAGAATGTACTGAAGCTTGTTGCCATAGCTCAATAGGAGACCCTCTCTCTGCCACTGCTATACCAGGGGTAGAGTGTAGATGTATTCAACTGTTCTCCACACCTGGGATAAGTAGCTTGATACCATTCATTGTCATGGGATCACTAACTTTGGTACATGTGTCAAAGGGATTTGATTCTACTTGATCTTAATGTTTCTAATAGAAACATAGACATAGAAACATAGAAAATAGGTGCAGGAGTAGGCCATTCAGCCCTTCAAGCCTGCACTGCCATTCAATATGATCATGGCTGATCATCCAACTCAGTATCCTGTACCTGCCTTCTCTCCATACCCACTGATCCCTTCAGCCACAAGGGCCACATCTAACTCCCTCTTAAATATTGGATTGGATTCAATTTATTGTCATTGCACTTTTCAGTGCAACAAAATGGTTTAGCCTGCAGTCATAACATAGAATAAATAACAAACAATCAACACAGTTTAAATTCCCAAAGTCTCTTCCCTCCTTGCTCTCCCTCTATAGCCAATGAACTGGCCTCAACCACCCTCTGTGGCAGAGAATTACACAGATTCACCACTCTCTGTGTGAAAAAAAATGTTCTCATCTCGGCCCTAAAAGACTTCCCCCTTATCCTCAAACTGTGACCCCTTGTTCTGGACTACCCCAACATCGGGAACAATCTTCCTGCATCTAGCCTGTCCAACCCCTTAAGAATTTTGTAAGTTTCTATAAGATCCCTCCTCAATCTTCTAAATTCTAGCGAGTACAAGCCGAGTCTATCCAGTCTATCTTCATATGAAAGTCCTGCCATCCCAGGAATCAGTCTGGTGACCCTTCTCTGTACTCCCTCTATGGCAAAAATGTCTTTCCTCAGATTAGGAGACCAAAACTGTACGCAATACTCCAGGTGTGGTCTCACCAAGACCCTGTACAACTGCAATAGAACCTCCCTGCTCCTATACTCAAATCCTTTTGCTATGAATGCTAACATACCATTCGCTTTCTTCACTGCCTGCTGCACCTGCATGCCTACTTTCAATGACTGGTGTACCATGACACCCAGGTCTCGTTGCATCTACCATTTTCCTAATCGGCCACCATTCAGATAATAGTCTACTTTCCTGTTCTTGCCACCAAAGTGGATAACCTCACATTTATCAACATTATACTGCATCTGAATTTAGATTACTTGAATATATTTATAAGTAAAGAGTTTTTTTGTTAAATCCTTTTGAACTATATCCAAATATCTCTTGTCTCCAGAAGCTAAAAACATTTCTGCAACCTTTGAGTTGCTACAAGCCTCTCAGGTGAGTCCAGGGCAAAACCTCAGAATCTGCTTCCTGAGGAAGACTCACTTTTATTGGCCACTCCAATAAATCGAACAACTGTACGAAGTTTCTATGTCCTCCCTGTGACGGCATGGGTTTTCCCAGGATGCTCCAGTTTCCTCCCACACTCCAAAGACCTACAGGTCTGTAGGTTAATTGGCTTCTGTAAATTATCACTAGTTTGCAGGATAGAAATAGTGTACAGGGATTGCTGGTCGGTGCGGACTCGATGGGCTGAACGGCCTGTTTCCATGCTGTATCTCTGAACTAAAGTAAAGTAATTAAGCAAGATTGGAAGCACAATGAGGCGGAGTGTCTGCCTATGACTTGTCACCTTTCATTAACCTCAAGTGTGCTAGTGGTAATGTGGTACAGTGTGTGCTAGTGGTAATAAGGCAGCCCGTACTGGTGTAACAGGGATCGATGGTCGGTGTGGACTCTGTGGGTCTAAGGGCCTGTTTCTGCATTGTATCTCTAAACTAAAACTAAACTAAACCACCATGATCAGGCCCTTGTGTTTCACGTTCACAAGTAATAGGAGTAGAATTAGACCATTCGGCCCATCGAGTCTACTCCGCCATTCAATCATGGCTGATCTCTGCCTCCTATTCCCATTTTCCTGGCTTCACCCCATAACCCTTGACACCCATTCTAATTAAGTATTTGTCTATTTCTGCCTTAAAATATCTGCTGATTTGGCCTCCACAGCCCTCTGTGGTAAAGAGTTTCACAGACTAACTAGCCTCTGACTAAAGAAGTTTCTCCTTATCTCCTTTCTAAAAGAGTACCCTTGGACCCACAAAGCTGCAAAGAAGAAAGTGATTCTGGGGGAATTGCATCAGCCAGGAGTTAAAGCAGTGGGCCAGACCCATCACAACCCAGCACTGCAATGCATTAGTCGCTTCACTAGTTGTGTGGACAGTCTAATGTGACTGGTGCATATATTGCCATGGAAACGGTACTGCAGTGATGATTTCCATTGCCTTCCAGCAATTACAGTGGGTGGAAAAGACAGAATTAAGTGGGAAACATTAGAATATTGTCTTCCTCACATCCCTAGGGACTATCACCAATCTCACAAAATGTGCGGTGCATATATTTATATTGTTTTATTCATGTATTAAAGCAAATAATTAATTGGGATTTTTTTCACTTTGACAGAATAAATATTTTCAATAATCTAATTAAACTATTATGCACCATATAATTTTTGAACCAAAATTATCACAATCGGTAGTATCAAATATCTGCCTTATTAATTCCTTAATATCTGCACTTTTAAAAGCACAATAATCCTCAAGTTTAGTATAAAACTGAACCATCTACTTCGAGCTTTGGAAAGAACATACAGCTCAAAGAAGGTACAGAAAATATATATTAGACTGGCTCCACGGTGAGGAACTTTGGTTATATAAATAAACTGTTGAAACTGAAATTGTTCTCCTTGGAGAAAAGAAAGTTAAGGGAAGATTTGATTGAAGTGCGCAAGATCATGATTGATTTCGATGGAGTGAGTAGAGAGAAGCTGCTGCCAATAGTGGGTGTTTAAAGAACCAGAGGATCTAATTTAAAGTTCTAGCCAAAGAAAACAGTAGGAAAAACTTGGAGACGGAAGAAACTGCAAATACTGGAATCGTGAACAAATCACGAAGTGCTGGAGGAACTCAATGGGCCAGGCAGCATCTATTGAGGGCTGGGGGAAGAGGGGGGGGGGGGTGGGGGGGGGAGTTGAATGGACAGACAATGTTTCAGGTTGGGACCCTTTTTCTTTGCAAAAAAAAATGTTTTTTTAATATTTTTATTAGAAGCAATTAGAAAGTAGTAATCGTATAAACCATGGCATACAACATAATACATTTTGTGTATCACTTCTTGTTTTAAATTTAACAATATAAAAATAATAGATGCAAGAAAAGAAGAATAAAGAAGAGATTAATGAAAGTAGTAATGTGTAGGCCCCAGAAGTTAACAAATGGTAATTTATGGATAGATAGAGAGAAAGAGCCCATAGAGATGTAGGAAAAAAGAGATGACCAGAAAGGAAGAGTAAAAAAAAAGAAATAGAAAAAAAAGGGGGGGAAGAGAAGGAAAAGAGAAAAAAAAAAGAAAAAACAGAACAGAAAAGAAAAGGAATATACCTACTTCATATCTTTCCACACCCCTCACCCAGTTCTGAAATGGTTAATTACCAGAGTTACAAAAATGTGATTATAATCTGGAACCCACTGGCTGTAACGAGGATGGAGGAAACATGGAACAGGGTTTTCAATGGATGTTTACAGAGGGACAAGGGAAAATAACTTGCAGGGTCGTAGGGAAATTGGACTGATGGCTGGCTCAGTCAGCACAGATACAACTGATCAAATGTCTGCCTTCTTTGATATAACAATTATAAACAAAAATCCTATGAACCTGGACTCAAAGTATCCACAATAATCATAATGCCTGCCATATAACGACAGACTGCATACGAATAACATGTTTCATGATATACAAATGCGTGCTACGCACTTTTAGAACAAAACATTTCATTATGAACATTGCATAAAGGTTTATTATGTAACATTCAAAACATTTAAAAATGTACGTTACGAATATTGTTGCTTTAAAGTAATTTGTCTTTGACCCAGTATTAATTTTGTGAATCTTTCGATGTCCCAAATCATCAGCGAAAACAGGTTTTGGCCGCCCTTCAATAAATAAATTAGACAGTGATTGTTTTGGAAAGACATCAACCAGAAATTAGTTGGCAGCAATGGGAACAGCCATTAGATCTGTTTGCATTGTGCAGGATCCCATGGCTATAAAAGTTTCTTTCAACAATATTTCCCTTCAAGATGCACAGGTTCAATTGCTTTCCCACTTTTCGCTCGTAGCCAATGCCAATCCACCCCACTCTGTCTTGCCTTGAGAGGGGTTGAGAGAGAAAGATAGATCAGCCATGTTTGAATGACCGAGTAGACTTGATGGGTCGAATGGCCTAATTCTGCTCCCATCACTTATGAACTTGAACCTGAAGGTAATGCTTGCAGTGCACAGAATATTGAACAGAGCAAGTCTGCTAATGTCAGAATTTACCAGTTCGCACTCAGTCAAGGCCCACACCAGTCACACAGCATCATATCACCCAAACTAAAGTCTACCCTCCCCACTCCCCACCTGTAGCAAAGAATGGTGAAGCTCAAATAATCACACTGCGCCTGCCCTTTCCAGAGACAAAATAATTCAAACTCAGCTAAATAGCAGAGTGCAAGTCAAATAGAAATTATTCTCACAGTTGGTGATAGCTTATTAATCAGCATTATTTATCATTACATAGTTGGTGATCCTGCCCAGGAGGAAGTTTTCCCCCTCAATCTATTTAGAGACAATAGACAATAGACAATAGGTGCAGGAGTAGGCTATTTGGCCCTTCTAGCCAGCACCGTCATTCAATGTGATCATGGCTGATCATCCCCAATCAGTACCCCGTTCCTGCCTTCTCCCCATATCCCCTGACTATCTCCCCCATATCCCCGCTATCTTTAAGAGCCCCATCTAGCTCTCGCTTGAAAGTATGAAGAGAACCGGCCTCCACCGCCCTCTGAGGCAAAGAATTCCACAGACTCACAACTCTCTGTGAGAAAACGTGTTTCCTCGTCTCCGTTCTAAAGGGCTTACCCCTTATTCTTAAACTGTGGCCCCTGGTTCTGAACTCCCGCAACATCACCTCTCCTCAGCAAAATTCAGCTGAAGTACAAAAGCTGTTCTTAACAGTAAAATAAAATCATTATGCTAATTTTGACTAAAAATGTAAAAAGGTTAGAAATATATGAAAGGGTTAAAATGTTAATGCCTACATGGTCAATATGTTATGAAATTCTAAAGTTGTGTGTGTGTGTGTGTGTGTGTGTGTGTGTGTGTGTGTGTGTGTGTGTGTGTGTGTGTGTGTGTGTGTGTGTGTGTGTGTGTGTGTGTGTGTGTGTGTGTGTGTGTGTGTGTGTGTGTGTGTGTGTGTGTGTGTGTGTGTGTCCAATTAAAACTCAAATCTTGACCACTTCCTGTTTGCACGTTTTAGAAAAAACACTACCACTTACGGCTGTGATTTTTAGCCATTTTACTCAGAGTCCCCCTCCGCTGTGCAGGACAAGAGGATTTTACCCGTCGGTGAAAAATAAAAGACTTATTAATATTTTTTTAATGTTGAGATTCTCTCTCCTGTCAATCACGCCATGAAGGCTACGCCTCTTCCGGTGGGAGGGGGAGGGACTATAAAACCCGGAGGTGTGGACGTGCCTCAGTCGCTGCAAGATGGAGGAGCGAGTGGTCACAGCTCTCTGTCTGAGCCGTGAATCAACTGAACACTGAACACATGTCTACTAAACAGTGAGTGTGGTTTTACTGACCTGTGAATGCCCTTAATGTGGTTTGAAAATGAAAATGTGGTTGGTTTGAAAAAGCAAATGGTGGTGGTTGGTTTGAAAAAGCAAAGCAAATGGTGGTGGTTGGTTTGAAAAAGCAAAGCAAATGGTGGTGGTTGGTTTGAAAAAGCAAAGCAACTGGTGGTGGTTGATTTGAAAAGGCAAGGCAAATGGTGGTGGTTGGGTTGAAAAGGCAAGGTAAATGGTGGAGGTTGGTTTGAAAAGGCAAGGCAAATGGTGGTGGTTGGTTTGAAACGGCAAATGTGGTGGCTGGGTTGAAAAGGCAAATGTGGTGGCTTTGAAAAGACAAATGATTAAAAGTCTAAACATGACCACTTCCTGTTTGCACTCTATATTGATTTTAGAAAAAACGTTACCACTTATGGCTGTGATATTTGGCCATCTTGCTCAGAATTCCCCTCCGCTCATCAGGTGCAGATGATTTTTCCCATCTATGAAAAATAAAAGAGTTATTAGTTTTTTTTTAATGTTGAGATTCCCTCTCTTGTCAATCACGCCATGAAGGCCATGCCCCTTCTGGTGGGAGGGAGATGGACTATAAAACCGGGAAGTGTGGGCGTGGCTCAGTCTCTGCAAGATGGGGGAGGGAGAGGTCACAACTCTCTGTCTGAGCTGTGAATCAACTGAATATACTGAATGTCTACTGAACGGTGAGTGTGGTTTTTATGTGGTGTTTTGTGGTGTTTTTTTGTGGTTTTATGGTGGTGTTATGGTGGTTTCAACCTGCTTGAAATGGTATGAAACTGCATTTGAATTTTCTGGCCTTGCACCCTGCATGAAATGGTGTGAAATTGCACTTGAATTTGCTGGCCTAGCACCCAGCTTGAAATGGTATGAAACTGCACTTGAATTTGGTGGCCTTGCACCCTGCTTGAAATGGCATGAAACTGCACTTGAATTTGGTGGCCTTGCACTCTGCTTGAAGTGGTATGAAACTGCACTTGAGTTTGGTGGACTTGCACCCTGCTTGAAGTGGTAGGAAACTGCACTTGAATTTGGTGGCCTTGCATCCTGCTTGAAGTGGTGGGAAACTGCACCTGAATTTGGTGGCCTTGCACCCTGCTTGAAATGGAATTTCAAGTAATAGCCGTGAGTCAACTGCCAACAATGTCCATACTAGCCCTCTGGAAACCAATCCCTTCAGCCAACAACACCCATACTAGCGCTCCAGAAAGCCCCCCACACCACCACCACCCCCCCCCACCCCTCCACTGGCCACCAATCTTGGAATTGGTGGAGAGGTGGAATAATGCGTTGGGGGACGTGCCATCCCGTGTGAACATGGGACCCAACAGGTCCCACTTAGTCTAGTATATATATATATATATGCACAAACACACACACCCACATACTTATATATATTGCTTTTATATGTGTGTGTAGCTGTGTGTGTGTGTGTGTGTGTGTGTGTGTGTGTGTGTGTGTGTGTGTGTGTGTGTGTGTGTGTGTGTGTGTGTGTGTGTGTGTGTGTGTGTGTGTGTGTGTGTGTGTGTGTGTGTGTGTGTGTGTGTGTGTGTGTGTCAGTTACATAATTTATATTGACATAAATGTAAAAAAATGACTAGAAAATCTGAGATAGCAAATGGATTAGAAGCAGGTACAGAGTAAAACCATCCAATTTAGATGAAAATATTGAAGCAATTCTGCCACTTAAGTATTCAGAATGAAATATTAATAGCTGGCTAAAAAAAAAATCATTTGCAGAAACGATCTGGTTTAAACTGGTTCTTTTGCCTGATTAGAATATGCAATAATCATATGTGTGGTTCTTGTGGATATTACAACAAGAGAAATTCTAAGCGTGTTTTAGGTGTCTGTGTAAACTATAAGTGTGTAATCAATCCTGACAAAATGTAAATTATGTTAATCACCCTTTCAACCCACCAAGTTCAGGTTAACACAGGAGATATGGAAGAGGTATTTTGCTGTCACCTATAATTCCAAGGAAATTTTTAACTCAAGAAATTCATAATAAATTGGAGGAATGTACTTGTTTTTTAAAGCATTATATTGCATCTGTGGTTACCATAGATACAATAGTCGCAGACTCCAAAATATGACAACCAATTTTTCATTTCAAACTTAATAATCCCCTGGTATTATATTCTCTGTTTCTTATTTATAAATAAATCATTTTTTCCCTTTAAAATATTTCTTACTTCCTGTTCAGAATAAAGGGTCTGCTTAACTACTTTAATGTATGTTGATCAGTGCTAAGAGTTACCAAACTATTCAAAATTTCAGCATGTGTAGGAAAGAACTGCAGATGCTGGTTTAAATCAAAGATAGACACAAAATGCTGGAGTAACAGCAGGACAGGCAGCATCTCTGGGGAGAAGGCTTTGTTGTCTGAAGAACGGTCTCGACCCGAAACATCACCCATTCCTTCTCTCCAGATATGCTGCCTGTCCTGCTGAGTTACTCCAGCATTTTGTGTCTATCTTTGATCTAAACCAGCATCTCCAGTTCTTTCCTACACATGCTGAGTTAGTAGCATTTTGTGTCTTTCAAAATGTTAGCATGGTTGATTTGGGCTGAAGGGCCTGTTCCAGTGCTGTATGGCTCTATAATACCATAGGTTTGAAATTCATGTCTGCAACTTTAAAAGTTTTTGCTACTGCTGCTATATAATTTATTATAATCATCTTATTTTTGTCTTTTTATTTTGCTTTTTCTTATTACTGTTGAGATGGATAAATTTCGGTGAAAATCATTACTCAGCACGACAGGCAGCATCTCTGGAGAGAAGGAATGGGTGACGTTTCGGGTCGAGACCGTTCCTCCAATTTGTTCCACCAATTTATTTCGAAGTTCATCCCATTCATCATGTTTAATGCTATAACAGCATCAGTGTATTAAACTCTATCCCTAAATTCATTTAATTGACTTCTGTCAGTGAGGAGCTTGGCGTCTACCCATATAAAACACAGAAAGATAGCATCAGATACATGTATCTAGGTGGTGGCGCTGTACGATGGCAGCCTCGCCAACAGTCTGTCTTGTCCTTTTCTTCATTTGTTGTTTTTAGTCTTATCTCCGATCGACCGGGAGCTCCAACCGCGGGAGCCTGCGGACAACATTGTGGAGCTCGCTGTCCCTTGGTTAAGGATCAACTTCGGGAGCTCCAACTGCAGGAGCTTTGACCGCCCTGATCGCGGGAGCTTCAATCGTCCCGATGCGGGAGCTTCAATCACAGGCTGCGGGAGCTTCGATCGCCCCGACTGCGGATGGTTCGACTGCCCCAACCGCGGGAGAAAACGAGGGAAGAAGATAAATACGTTATTGCCTTCCATCACAGTGCGATGTGGTGGATGTTTAGGTTAATTTTTATGGTGTTGTGTGCCTTGTTGCTTTTTTGGTATGATTGTATGGCAAATCAAATTCTTTGTATTGCTTTACATACTTGGCTAATAAATTAATTACAATTACAATTACAAAAAACAATGACAACTAATCAGAAAGACCAATGGAATGCGAGACTTCATTGCAGAGAGGATGGCATAAAAGGTAGGGAGATCTTGCCACAAGGTGTATTGGGCTTTTGTGAGACCAATTCTGGTGATCCAGGTACAATGTTAGCCTCCTTGTTTAATATGGGATAAGCTTTGAATTGAAGGCAAATCAAAAGAAGGTTCACCAGTTTGATTCCTGGGAGAGGTTGTTTTTATCAAGAAAGGTTGAGCAGATTGGGCATAGAGTAACAGGGGTTCAGAAAAAATGAACATAGAGCTTACTTACATATACAAGAATCCAATGGGACTGACAGGCATGCTGAGAATCTTCATAGAAGGAGGACAGAATTATGTGTTGCCTATTTAAGATGGAGATAAGGAGGAATTTCTTCTCTCTCAAACTAGTGCATCTATGGTATTCTCTACCACTGGATGGTGGAGGTTTCAGAAAGACTATTTTTTGGTGTGTGGACTGTCAATGTTTAAATGAGACAGGAATATGGATTTGAAGTCAAGATCAGATCAACCCAACGTTTATATTATGGCAGGGAAATCCTGCGGAGCTAGTTGGTCTGTGCTTGCTTCTAATCCTGATGTATAACTTCCACTGCAGTTTAGGGTTTGGAATGATTGTATTGTGGCAATTAAAGTCCTGTTGTCACTTTGAACATACATCTGGAGTCTGGGACTCTAAAGAGACCCTTCACATACAACTGAGATAGACAAGACCCTGGTGTTGGCCTTAAAAGATACTCACCATTTAGCAGGCCCACAGATGGACCTGTTATGGCAGGGTGACTGGAGAGGGCTGATAGAATGACATATTCTCCATTCTTTTAATGTTCATCTAATCTGAAAGAGACTAGAGAAGCAGGTATTTATTTATTGCATTCTGGGCATCAGAGCAAGGCACTCATTTATTATATATCCCTAATGCCCCATGAGAACATGGCAGTGAGCCACCACTTTGCCAACTTGTGGTCCTGCTATCTCATGCCACTTGGTCAAATGCTGCCTTGAAGTTAAGAGTAGTCACCCTCACCCCAGTTCTAGAAATTAAGCAGTTTGGTCCAAAGTTACGATGAGGTGGGCAGCAACATTATCCTAGTGTATACTGAACATCCGTGAGCAGATTATTGATGAGTAAGTTCAGCATGATGGTACTTGATGACACATTCTATGTGTTTGCCAATGGCAGAGCATTGCCTGGGACGTATTGAGCCAGTCCAACTTGAAAGCAAATCACCGCATGGTATGCTTATCATTACTTCATTGTTTTGTACATAGTGTTCCAACTTGTCTAAGGAGAATATAGCATTATTCTGGCTTTTGCATTAAATTAAGTTGTTAAATGGACACCTTTACTTCCATCTATGCGTTCTTGTGTATTTTCCTAGAGGATGCAGTCTTTATTCATTTGAATGATGTGTTATTTTAAAGGCATCATTAATTCACCTTCTTCTAAAACAAAGATGTCACAATGTGTTTCCTTCAAAGATTAATTTGCCCCAAGAGTAAATGAAACCTTCACTGCCCACTTGGCCCTTGAAGTGCAACTATTAAATGATTGATTTTTGGAAACCAACAAAGGTGGCTACATTTCTTGTTCTCGGTAAATTGCTTGGAGTTTCGGACTTCCAATCAATTATACTCCCACAGATCAACTCTCAAAGCTATCGATTCTCACATTTCTCCAAAAACAATTACTCTAATCAGGATAAAGATTTTTCTTCTAAAGTTTTACCTTTGCACATAGTTGAATAAGCGATGATCTAAGTGAGGTCTTTAAATTGGTTAAATGGAATAAGGTAAATAGTGAAAACAGAACTGGTAGTGGATGGTGGAGTTGTAATATTGGGAACAAATCTGTTTTTAAGAGTTATCGTTGCTTGCCCCATGGGACCCTGAAAGTGCTCATTCTAGATGCACTTGTCCAATATTCATAATAGAATCATAGAACAGTATAGCACAGGCACATCAGCCTACAATGTCCGTGGCAAACATGATGCCAAGTTAAGTTAATCTCCTCCATTGCCACGTGATCCATATTCCTCCAATCCATGCATATCCATGTGCCTATCTAAAAGCCTCTTAAATGCTACTATCATATCTACCTCCAGCACCACCCCTGGCAGCACGTTCCAGGCACCCACCACTCATTACATTAATAAAATTACCCCGCACATCTCCTTTACATTTTTCCCCTCTCGTCCTAAAGCTGTGCCCTCTAATCCTTGACATTTACACCTTGGGAAAACAAACCTTCTGACTGATACCCTATCTATTCCTCTCATAAGTTTTATATATTTCTATCAGGTCTCCCCTGAGCCATTGACATTCCAGCGAAATGCTTCCACCTCCGACATTCCAAAGGTCCATCCTTGAAACTTATCCACTGTCACTGCATCATTCATTTTGTTTTGTTTCATTCATTGTCACATGTACCGAGGTACAGTGAAAAGCTTTTGTTGCATGCTAACTAGTCAGCAGAAAGACAGGGCATGATTACAATCAGTATACAGATATATGGTAAAGTGAATAATGTTTAGTGCAAGATAAAGTCCAGTAAAGTCCGATTAAAGATAGTCCGAGGGTCTCCAATGAGCTATTGTAGATAGTAGTTCAGGACTACTCTCTAGTTGTTGGTAGGATGGTTCAGTTGCCTGATAACAGCTGGGAAGGAACATATTCTTATTTTTATTATAGTGTGAAGAATTAGTGAGCTCACTGCAGCCTTAACTTTGTTGAAGTAACATGGCACTTATCTGCTTTCAATTTTGTCCTCACAGAAATGGACTCTGGTGCCTTGTTTGCCTTTCCTTTGTGTGTCTTATTAACCTGCATTATTATCTATAGTGAATTTATGTCTCAATGCTGCCAATGTTTCTGAAGCAGGAATCAGAATTTATATAATTATCAATTGTTAATTATGAAAATGTGTTGATACTTCAAGAATCTTTCTTTAAAAAGTTGTGTGTCTGCATCTGGAGTATTGTGTCCAATTCCAGGCTCCTGGAAGGGTATGAAGGCTTTTGAAGGGGTGCAGCTGAGATTTACTACATTTATTTCAGGGTAAGGAACTTTAGCAATGTGTACAGAAGATAGGGCGACCAACGTGGAAGTGTTGGACCGGTCTGGCTTCACAAGCATAGAAGCAATGATCATAAAAGCCATGTGATCTGGATGGATGAATCCCACACTCCTTGTGAACCTTTGTATGGAGTTCTGTCACAGGGAAAAAAGGAACCCAGGGAAACGCCCAAAGAAACGGTTCAAAGACTGTATCAAAGGCTCCAGCATGCAGGCCTAGCCCCAAAAGAAGCCCCTGGAAATCCGTGCCAGTGACAGGACTGGCTGGCGTACAACCACTAGGAGGGCGGTCAGCAGCTTCGAAGATAATCGCCGAAGCTGACTCGTTAGTGTCAGAGACAGGAGAAAGGCTGCACCTCTAAATCCCCCCCATAGCGGCCTTCATGTTTCCCCACTCCCCCCGCATGTGTGGCTCGCGCATCGGACTCCTGATCCACCCTCGATCCCACAAGACTTGAGGCTACACAACCATGCTATCATCGTCCACCACCACAGAAGACACTTGACCTGAAACATTCACCTTTTCTCTCTCCCCATGGATGCTGTTTGTCCTGCTGAGCACATCCAGCATTTTCCATTTTGTTTATCAGAGGGGATCCGATAACATAACTGGTGGTTTGTTTCTGCACAGCAGAATCCTACGAATAAATGCATAGTCAGTTCCAAACAGATAAAGGAGCCATACTTTAGCATTTGATCAACATAAAGCAGATAATACAAGCAGAAAAATACAGGTTCTGAAATTCTGAAGTAAAGAACAAAATCACTGCAAATACTTGGGAGGCCAGTCTGTGTAGACAAATAATCAGGAAAAAAAATGTTAATTTATTCCATTGCTCTTTATGAGACCTTGCTGTGTGGAAATTAGTATGTACATTTATCTCATTACAACAGTCATAAGGTCATAAGGAATAGGTGTAGAATTAGGCCATTCAGCCCATCAAGTCTACTCCGCCTTTCAATCATGGCTGATCTATCTCTCCTTCCTAACCCCATTCTCCTGCCTTCTCCACATAACCTCTGACACCTGTATTAATCAAAAATCTATCTATGTCTGCCTTAAAAAATATCCACTGACTTGGCCTCTACAGCCTTATGTGGCAAAGAATTCCACAGATTCACCACTTTCAGACTAAATAAATTTCTCCTCATCTCCTTCCTAAAAGAACATCCTTTAATTCTGAGGCTATGACTTCGAGTCATAGCCTCTCCCACTAGTGGAAACATCCTCCCCACAACCACTTTCTCCAGGTTTTTCACCATCCTGTATGATTCAATGAGATCCCCCCTCATTCTTCTAAACTCCAGCGAGTACAGGCCCAGTGCCGACAAACACTCATCATAGGTTAACCTACTAATTCCTGGGATCATTCTTGTAAACCTCCTCTGGACCCTCTTCAGTGACCATACTTTTACATTATTTCACTGACTGTAAAGAACGGGACAGTTGCCATGGTTGCAGGTTGTGGTGTTGGTGTAGGCGGCCGCTGGAGGCCCTACAACAGCCAGGTGAGTGAGTGTGTAATCTGTGGCAGCTACACAGAGAGGTAGTGGAAGGAGCTGATGGCATCGTACTGGGGCTAACCCATATCTCACCAGGTTACCGGGCCTTAAAGAGAGAATACAAGAGTGGCACGGTGGCGCCGCAGTAGAGTTGCTGCCTTGCAGCACCAGAGACCCAGGTTCCATCCTGACTATGGGTGCTGTCTGTCCAGAGTTTGTATAGTCTCCCTGAAACTGCTTGGTTTTCCCCGGATGCTCCGGTTTCCCCACAAAGAGTTTGCAGGTTAATTTGACCGGTAAAAATTGAAAATTGTCCCTAGTATGTAGGGTAGTGCTAGTGTATGGGAATCACTGGTTGGCACAGACTCGGTGAGCCAAAGGGCCTGTTTCCATGCTGTATCTCAAAACTAAACTAAAGTAAACTAAAGAGATTGCACATTTCCTTTGGCCAAGATTAGACTTTTCAAAGATTTGTAAGTTGCAAGATGGCGGCAGAACATGGCAACTCTCTACATGCTGTTCCAGAACAGGATCTATTATACTAATGTATAGTGTGATTTGACTGGATAGCATGCAGATCTCCCTCTCCCGCTCAGTCTGAAGAAGGGTCTCTACCCGAAACGCCACCCGTTCCTTCTAACCACTCACTGAGTTACTCCAGCATTTTGTGTTAAACCTTTCTATGTATATCTGTACACATGACAACAATAAACTAAACCAAACTAATCAGTTAGAGTATTTCAAAGCCAAGGAATAAATAAGTTACTTTTTCTTCCACATCCAGCATAAGTAAAACCAATTTTTCTTTCCCAGTGGCTGGAAGAAGATGCATATTTTTACATAGTGGGCATTTGGGAAAAACAGGTGATTGAAGAACTTAAATTCCAAAAACTTAAACCCAAATTAAATGTTTCTAAATTGTAGATATGTTTTTTATATATATATCTTTTAACTATAGTTGAAACGTAAATACTTTTTGAACCAAGAAAAAAAATGTTTAATTTGAATTTCATGGGTAATTATAATTTTGGTTGCAATTAAAGAATTAGTAATGCTCTAAAATGTTATTTTCTTTACAGATTTGAAGAAGCCATAAGAAGAAATACATGAAAATCCTGCTTAAATTTTCTTTAAGCATTGCACTCAGATTATGTCAATCCATAACAGATTTGAACTGATTTCAATATCCATCTACGTTCTCCATGTGAGGATTAACTGAATGGCCTTTGGGTTTTAGAGCTCAGAAAAACTGGTACAAATGGCAGAACATATCAACTTTGCATAACAGATAAATTGCACACAATATATTCCAGAACAAATGTTGCTCTCCAGAAATATTTTTAAATGAGAAACTTACAAATCAATCTGAGAGTTATTTTGAGAACAAGCATCTGCACTACTGCTGCAATTAAAGCAAAACAATGTGTTTTCTCTTTATGCTTGTAGATGTTTGAAGCTTTTTGAAGTTCTTTGCTCCACAGTGTGAGGCAGTGTTAACAGAAATGAATTCCAAATGGCTGACAAGCTAGGTCAAAATACGACAATGTGTAAGAAGGAACTGCAGTTGCTGGTTTAAACCAAAGATAAACACAAAAATCTGGAGTAACAGGCAGTATCTCTGGAGAGAAGGAATGGGTGATGTTTCGGTCAAGACCATTCTTCAGACGTCAATTCTTTATCTTCATAAAGTCTACATTCTGAATTCTCTTAAAGAATTTATACTCATAGTCATAGAGTAATACAGCGTGGAAACAGGCCATTTGGCACAATTTGCCCACACCGACCAACATGCCCCATCTACACTAGTCCTACTGCCTACATTTGGCCCATATCCCTTAAACCTATCTTAACCATGTACCTGTCTAAATGCTGCTTAAACCTGCCTCAACCTGCCTGGCAGCTCATTCAATACTCATCACCCTTTGTGTAAAAAGGTTACCACTCCGGTTCCTATTAAATCTTTCCCCCCTCACCTTAAACCTATGTCTTCTGGTTCTCAATTCCCCTACTCCAGGCAAAAGATTCTGTGTGTTTACCCGGTCTACTAAGTAATAAAAAGTACAAACGTCAGCTATGATTTTCATATCTTCAATCGTAGCAATTTAGCTTTGTAGCCTTAAAGATGCATAGATCTACAATCGCTACAGAATAATAGAATTGTCTTCATATAAAGCAGCATAAGCAGAGTGTTAGAAAGTCTAATATTCAGCACAATGTACCTAAACACCAAAAATAGATATGCAACCAAAAAAATCAATAGCTGAAAACAATGGTGTATTTTTGATACAGTCATCGGGGAGTGAACATTACTGGCCAAGCCAACATTTACTGTCAAACCTAACCCAGTTAAACATGGGAGATTTCCTTCCCAGAAGCCTATTAGCAACTCAGCTGGATTTGTGCAACTTTCAGTCCCATGGATGCTGTCACTGATGTTAACATCATTTTTATTTAATTACTTCAATTCAAACTCTCGTCTCCAGATCAAGGCTACGGAATTCAGGCTGCTAGGCCAGCAGCTTAATCGTTAAACTATTTTACCCATAAAAAGTGCTATGATAAAGTTAGACTTAGTCCTCTTTGCACAGAGTACTTTCATCGACTGAGGAAGATGGACACACAGTCAGAATTCAAAGGTACACAAAATTGCCGGAGAAACTCAGCGGGTGCAGCAGCATCCATGGAGCGAAGGAAATAGGCGAATGGTATGGTCTTCAAAAACAGGAGCAGATAAGTACCAAGGTGAAGGCCTATTTTAACAAAGAGGTTCATCCACACCTATGCCAGTGAAGCAACTACTAGAATATGCACTGATATCCCAATTCCTTATAGTTCAAGTCTCAATTTCCTTGTGTGGTGGAAGCTCTGTATACAAGCTTTGTTATCAACTCTGATGGCGTAATCCCATTAGACAGAGATGCTCGACGCTAAACCCCAGCACTCACAATAACGGTATCTCCCCAAATGATGACCCCACTTTGACGTGATCTTCCTGTTGAGGAGTGACATTTTAAGAGCTCCCACTGTCAATGAACAGAACAGCACAGGAATGGCCCCATCAGCCCACAACGTTTGTTCCGAACATGATGCCTAACTGAGCTGACCTCATCTGCCTGATCCATATCCCTGAGTTACTCCAGCACTTTGTGTCTTTTTATAAGCCAGCATCTGCAGTTCATCATGTCTACCTCTATGCTATTTGATCCTGTCTGTCCATTTGACCAAGATCTAGGGCCAGACATCATCTGTTCATTTACCTCAGTCTACAGTTGTCATCTGCTTCAGCCTGAATGCAGAAAGCAAGGTGCGGAGTTCAAAGCAGTTTTTGAGAAATGCTTTTCTTTCTGCAGTCTGTAATACATCGACCAAGAGCGAAAATATAAAAAACAGTAAACAGGATGGAACCAAGTTCAAGTTAAAGTAAGTGACTGTTGTGCCAAGAAAGGAAGAATAAGTCATTAAAAGAGGATTTTGGTTTACAATTGCTGCCTTGTGAAAGCAGATTTAGTGTTCCTGGCTTGTGTGAAAGAAGCCTGCAGTAGGTCTGCATGTGCTTGAAGTAAGAAATGAATGGTGTCACAATGTGCTCTTGTCTAGTGGAGATGGGGGAAAGGCTCGGGGAACTGGGAGAGGGGAAAGGAGCATGTCAGGCTGTGATGGAAAAATGCTGAGCTGTTTTCAGCCTTGCTGCTCGCTCAGGTCGCTGGCCCTTCACCTACAAGGTCTTGATCCTGGAGATAATGTTCCTGAAACATAGAAACATAGAAAATAGGTGCAGGAGTAGGACATTTGGCCCTTCGAGCCAGCACCGCTGACCATCCAAAATCAGTACCCCGTTCCTGCTCTCTCCCCATATCCCTTGATTCCATTAGCCCGAAGAGCTTTATCTAACTCTCACTTGAAAACATCCAGTAAATTGGCCTCCATTGCCTTCTGTGGCAAAGAATTCCACAGATTCACAACTCTCTGGGCAAAAAAAAAATCCTCATCTCTAAATGGCCTACCCCTTATTCTTAAACTGTGAGCCCTGGTTCTAGACTTCCCCAACTGTTTTGGAAGCAGGACATCTCTCCCTGCTGCGTCTAATGTACGTTGCTATTAGGGAGCATTTTTCCCTCACATGAGAGAATATGTTCCTCAGACTCTCATCTCTCGCATTACACCAGGAGCAGAATTTGGGCATTCAGTCCATCGAGTCTATTCAGCCATTCAATCATGGTTGATCGATGTTCCCCATTCACCTCTCAATTCATGTCATAGGATCCATTGTAGGAATAATTTACATGTGAGGTTAACTTCTTTGTTCGTAATACCTAGTCAGACAAGGAGAGCAGTCAAGGAAGAGACTGTTCTTCAGACTGAAAGCATGCAGTATTTTTATATAATTTTTGATAACATAAATGTAAGATCAGTCATGTACATTTTGTTTACAGGGTCAGCTATTGTGATCCAGTATTCTGTAATTTTCCCCTCAAAAGCAAGATATGCAGGTGTTCAAGTTGTTGACTTTGTGGGACACTGAAACCAGGCATGTTTAGCCGAGAGCAGAAGGGCAACTTCACTGGAGTAAAGTTTGATTCCCACAGAATGAAGTGCTGCCCATGTTTAAGGCAACATGGATGAACACCTCAGTTCTTTCCCCAATTACCACACCATCTTAAGACTGGAATCAGAAATAAAATGCCACCGCTTCTCCCTTCCTTGCATGCTGAAACAATTGTATCTGAAACAATTCTGCCTGAAATTGTGCAATTAATAACATGCATTAAAACTTGCATTCACCCCTTCAAAAATAAACCCTGCAAGTGAGTGACCTCCCCTTTCCAGGTGCAAATCACATGCAAATGTTGCCCCGGGTGTCATTAGCAATTGGGCTTCACGCTGACTGCACCAGGTAGGTTCAACAATTGCCAACATTTTCTTCTACTCCTGATTAAAAAGCTCCTGCAGAAACAGGTCTGTATTTCTGCTTCGCGGGCAGAAAAAACAATCAGAAACCCAACTGGAGTTTTCAATTCCCTGAATCCTTCAATGGGTATATCTTAACATATCCACTGAGAGAAAGCAATACCTTCCTGTGATCCTGTCTGGTTTATATAAAAGGCTGTAACATTATATTTAACTAATTAAGCTAGAAGCTATTTTTCAAAAAAAAAGTTTAAAAATCAATGTCTTGTCATAAGGCTTAAATGTTTAAAATTTAAGCAGCTTTAGGCAAAGTGTAGAGTTGAATAATAGTATTTTGTGTATGATATATATTATAAAAAATGGTTTTCATGTACAAATAATACACCAAATGCCTGAGGAAAACAATAAAATGAATTCCATTTTATATTTTCCATTAATAAAGGCTATTTCATTTCAGACATTATTAAATGAAGGGACCTTGACCACAAAAACAAAATTATTTTTTTGCCCTGTTTCAATGTTTGGACATTTCATTCAATATTTGCTCTCAGCAGTTCATCTAAAATTAGGTCCCAAGTAAATCAGACAAGCATATCCTGCATGCATACAGTACATCTGCAGAAATCATTAAATCATCCTGACATCTATATAAGCCTGCCAGAGTCAAATTATATTTAGTATTCTGTTCAAGCTGGTTCAAGCAAGAAACATGAGACAATTATTTGTATATGCAAAAATGAGGAAATAAAAACATGTTATGAAGATTTTTAATTTAATTTTTTTCTAGAGATTTTTCTGAAAAAAATGGAGAAGTCATGGCAGTGGTCAGGAGTGACATTACGAATGGTTTGTCTAGTGAGGCTATATGGGTGGAGCTAAGGAACAAGAAAGGGATGATGGGGGTGTACTACATGCCCCCAAATAGTCCATGGGAATTAGAAGAGTAAATGTGCCAGGAGATTGCAAGCTTCCTCTGTTAGCTCGTTCATCAATTCTCCTCACGTTTTTATACACATTTACACGATCATCCCTCAGCTTCCTGCACTCCAAGGAACAGAGTCCTAGCCTGCTCAATCTATCCCTGTAGCTTAGGCCCTCGAGTCCTGGCAACATTCTCATAATTCTTGTCTGCACTCATCCCAGCTTAATGGCATCTTTCCTATAGCAGGGTGACAAAACTGAACTCACTACTCCAAGTACAGACTGACCGAGGTCTTATATAACTGTAACATAACGTTGCAATTCTGTATTCAATTCCCTGACTGATCAAGACAGGCACGCCCAAAGCCTCCTTCATCACCCTACCTACCTACCTGTAATGTCACTTTCAGGGAACTATGTAGCTGTACTCCTTGATCTGCTGCTCTACAACACTCCCACCCCAAGGCCCTGCTATTCACCGTGAAGTCCTGCCCTGGTTTGACGTTCCAAAACACAACACCTCACATTTATCTGATTTAAACACCATTAGCAATTCCTCAGCCCTTATGCCAAGATGATCAAGTCTCCACTGTAATAGCTGATAGCCATCTTCAGTTTCTTCACAGTATATGATACCACCTATTTTGAGGTCATCTGTAAACTTACTCATCATGCATTGTACATGCTCACCTAAATCATTGATACAGATGAGCCCAGAGTCAATGGGCCCAGAATCACTAGTCACTGGCCTTCAGTCCAAAAGAGAGACTGGCTTAATGTTTCAGATCAAGAAATCTTAGACCCGAAATAATAATTTTGATTCTTTATTAACAGATGCTGCCTGGCCCACTAAATGCTTCCAGCAGTTTCTCTTATTATTATTGACTACAAATAGCTTCAATACTCAAACACATGCTATCTTCGGAATTGATAAAGTGACATGATGTATTCAAGAGAGAGTTAGATATAACTCTTAGGGCTAATGGAATCAAGGGATATGGGGAGAAAGCAGAAACGGGATACTGATTTTAGATGATCAGCCATGATCATATTGAATGGCGGTGCTGGCTCAAAGGGTCGAATGGCCTACTCCCGCACCTATTTTCTGTGTCTATGTCTATGTCTATGACCTGCTATTTCAATAGGGACGTCTGGATTGAATTTCTAAATAACACTATCTTATCAAATGAGAGTAGGGTAATCAATTAAACAACTGAAATAATTAGATACAAACTACAGCTTGCAGTGTTTATTTTAAATTTTCTAAAGCTTTTCCATTTTGCTCATCTCAAGATTTTGACCGAGCCATTCTACTTTTCTGTTTACATGTCTAATAGTATTAGACATAAAATCACTCAACATTTACAAGTCTAAAGAGCAAACACAGCCATCTGTTTTATGGGCAGAATAAGCTGCAGGTGTCTGTTTTTAACCATAAATCTGGTCTCTAGTTCTTAATTCCTCTACCCTTCTCTGTCCATTCACTCATTCTATTCTCCTCATGATTTAATACACTGTAAAATAGTAAGATTAAACGAGAACTTACCAGTTTGAAGTTTGATCGTTATTTTATGAGGAGTAACGTTGAGGGATTACGTGAAGAACCCCGCCAGGACGCATGCGTGTCATTCTTCAAAGCAGCGGTGTGAAATCACAGATAACTGTAATGACTAAACATAGTAAGATTAGAGAAGAGATACCAGTTGAGTATATGATCAAGGGTGGGAGCGGAGGGCACGTATTCCCTCAACGTTACTCCTCATAAAATAACGATCAAACTTCAAACTGGTAAGTTCTCGTTTAATCTTACTATTTTACTTCGGAGTCACGTGAGTGACTACGTGAAGATTTTAAAGCTCTGTGATTTCATGCCGTGGAAAACGAGTCCATGCATCACATCTGCCTTGATTATGGGGAGAATAGTGTTAACATCATTAGACATCAATACGATATTGAAAACAACGATAAATTTATTAACACCAAATCATAGCCCCTATTTGTGGGGTAAAATCATATTACAGAACTTAAAATTGTTTCTGCAAATGTTCCAGGTTCAATGACTGGTTTATTATAAAATCGTTGGAAAGTTCTCTCCGTTGACCATCCTGCTGTCTTGAGGATTTGGTCCATTGGAACATCCAACTTCATAGCTGCCGATGTAGCTGCAGCCCTGGTGGAGTGAGATTTAAAAATGTTAGTGTCTACTCCAGCCTTTATTAGGACCTGTCTTAGCCATCTCGAGATGGTCTGGACTGTCACTTTTTTGTGTGGCTGTTTGTAGCTGATTAAAAGTGCCATTTCTTTGCCTCTGATGATCTTTGTATACTCCATATATAATAGTAAGTGAGTTACAATACAGAGACGATCATCTGTCGGGTAGGCCCTGAATTCTATTTTTAGCCCTGCTGACCCCTGTCTGTTCTGCCTGACTAATTCATAGATGTGAAAAGTCAAATTCCCATATGAAATAGTCATGTTGTCCAGCCTTAGTTTCTGTAGCGACTGGACCCTTTGTGCCGTGACCAAGGCCATCAGCATGACTGTTTTCATTGTCAGTTTCTGTAGGGACAGAGCTGTAGGTGGAGACCAGTTTCTTAACATGGTCAGTACAATGCTCACATCCCATATTTCGGTGTACCTGGTTCTTGGGGGATTAGCATTAAAAATGCCCCTCATGAGTTTGGTTACCAGGGGGTGTGTCCCAACAGAATGCCGCTCTGTTCCTTGCCACAGGTATGTTGACAGAGCACTTCTGGCGCAGTTGATGGCACTATAACTGAGCCCCTCATCGTAATGGAGGCTTGCCAGGAATTCCAGAACAGACGGGATGTTGATTGATCTGTGGATGAGATTATTGTTGTGACAGTACTTTTCCCATTTCTTGATGTACACCAAGTACTGTTTTTTGGTGGACTGTCTGTGGGCCGCTGAACTAATATCCACTGTTCGGTCCGTCAGTCCCAGGTGTAGTAGAGGTGCTTTCAAACTCTACAAATTAATAGGTTTGTATAATTATGACATGGGTGACTTTCCCTTGTTATGGGATGAACCAGTAAATTAGGTCTATGATGGATGGTGATGCGTGGTTCTAATACCATGTCGAGTATCACCGGGACCCATGGTTGAGTAGGCCAATCGGGTACTATCAAAATACCAGACGCAGAGTCTTGCTGTATTTTCCTTAATACCCGACTGATGAGGCAGAAAGGAGGGAATGCATAAATAAACAATTTCCCCCAATGCAGCGAAAATGCATCTGTTGCCGCTGCCCCAGGGTCTGGTTCCCATGAAAAATAATTTGATAACTGGTGATTGAGCCTGGATGCGAAAAGATCGATATCTGGTGTTCCATACCATGCTGTAATTTCAGCAAATACATTTTTATCCAACATCCATTCAGTGTTTTCATTGAATTTGCGTGACCTGGTGTCTGCCACTAAATTTAGTTTACCTGGTAAGTAGGTAGCTGATATCCAAATATCTCTCTGGATACACCATTGCCAAATTGTGTTGGCCAGATTGTCACATGATGTCTATTTGTTTCCACCCATATGGTTGATATATGCTACCATGGTAGTGTTGTCAATTTGTAGTCTAACATGCTGGTGATATAACCCAGAACAATATGACTTAAGGCCATGGAATGCACTTAACATCTCCAGGTAGTTTATGCCCAGTGTTTGTAATAATGATGCCTCCTGTGCATTCCATCTCCCTACACAGCTGGAGATGGAATTGGTAGCACCCCAACCAAGTGCACTGGCATCAGTTTGTAGTACCATAGATGGGTTGCTGATAATGATTGGATTGGAACAATGCCTAATGTTATGTTCCCACCATTTTAGTTCCATTATGGCTTCTGTTGGTAGCTTCATTGGTCTGTCAAAATGACCACCATTAATTTTGAGTGCTCTTATTTTCGCTCTCTGTAAATTTCGATAATGTAAAGGTCCGAATTGTGTGGCTGGAAACGCAGCCACTATCTTCCCAATTATTCTTGCTACCAGTCAGATGGATGGTTTAGTGATGTCAATGATTTTGCTGCAAGCCTCTATTAAGGCTGTAACCTTTTCTATCGGCAAAGTCACTGACATGTGAACTGAGTTAATGGTGAACCCCAGATAATCCATTTTGGTTGAAGGCATTAATTTAGACTTAACTTGATGGATGATAAACCCCAGTTTTTCAAATAATTGTTTTGTGGCTGTTACCGCTTGTTTAGCCAATTCCAAAGTTTTGCCCACAATAAGTATGTCATCTAGATATGCCATTACCATGTGTTTTTGTTTCCGCAGAAACGCTAGGGCTGGTTTCAAAATTTCTGTGAACAGCCTGGGGGCTGATGTTAGGCCATTAGGGAGTGCCCTGTATTGCCAATACTGACCCATCCAGTTGAATTTTAAATAACATCTGTGGTCACCTCTTATGGGTACTGTATAGTAAGCATCTTTTAAATCGATGCTTGCCATGTAGTAACCTTTGGAAATTAATTGCTTAGCAGTAACAAAGGTTTCCATCTTGAAATGAATATATTGTACGAAAGTATTCAAAGTAGTCAAATCGATGATGATGCGGCAACCACCATCTTTCTTGTTTTTGATAAAGATGTTGGACACGAATTCCTGTGATTCGTGTTGGGTTTTCTCAATTACTCCTTTTTTATAAAGCCGCTGTAGTTCAGCATGTGCTTTTGATTTTTCTATGCCTGTAAGCACGAATATTCGGTTCGGTACATGCTGAACTGGAGGGTTATGTTTTTGTATAAATTCTATGGTATAACCCAGGATACTGCTTAAAATATAAGTGTCGGTAGTTAACTTATTCCATGCATCCAGATAGTATCGTAATCTCCCACCAACCTCCATGCTCCCTTCAATTCGTAAGGAACCAGGCCTGCCTACCTCCATGGTTACCAGTGGTAGGTTTGTTACCTTTTCGGCATCCTCCGTGGACGTTGAGGCGTCGGTGTCTGGGTCTGTAGTTGGGTTGATGTTCAGGGTTTGTGCATTTTCCAGGAAGGCCGGTCTGGGCCATGGCCTAAAAAAGACCGATGTTGGGTGTTCCTGGCCTTTGCGCTTTCTCCAGTTTGTCTTGGCCGACTGGTGGGTGCGTAGGTGTGCTGTTTCTGGCCGAAGTAGTTTTTGGACGCTGCTTTTATGAGCCCCAGGGTTTTAGCCTCTTCGTCAAGTTCTTTGACCTGTTTGGATAAGTCCCCTCCAAATAGTAGTATTGGTGGTTTGGAGGTTCCAGGTTTGCAGAGGCCTGCAAATTTGGGGTCTAAAGCCGGTTAGATAGCACTCTTCCTAATACTGTTTAACTCGTATTGGGAGTTGCAAAATAAAGCCAGTGCATCTTGGTGATCTTGGGTCATGTCTTGTTCGTTCAATGTGCGAGCGAAAGCCGTAATTCCTGCTGTTAGGACTTTCAGAACTTTTTGTATTTTCAAGTCCCTGGCTCTGATCGATGCCCCGACATGTTTCCAGATGCACTGGTTGACACTGGGAACATTTCGTGATTTGCAGTTCCCTGGTGGTAAGTGTCTTGCTGTGGTGTCCAATAATGCCTGTCCCTGTAGCTGGTTGAATGACATGTAGTCAATACTTGCCGCTATTTTGGGCTCCAGGTTTTGGCCAGTTTGGTCGGGTTGAATAAACTGGGACACCATATCCAACGGGTTTTCTTTCACGCCATGCACACTAGGGGTATGTTCTGCACACCCCTCTTCAGGGTCAGACCAGAATTGACCCCCCGTACTCCCCTCTGATGACGGAGAAACACTGTGCAGCCCCACAAGAGGTACTGCTGTAGGACTTACTAGCTGCCCACTGTGGCTAGTCTCCATCTCCCGGAACCTGCCACTTTGGAGTATTTCCTCCAACAGCCGCTCCAACTGGCTCTTATGCTCTCGGGCACAGGCCACTCGCGGCTGCTCCTGATCCCCCAGCCGCTCCAACTGGCTCTTATGCTCACGGGCACTGGCCGCTCGCGGCTGCTCCTGTTCCCCCAGCCGCTCCAACCGGCCCCAATGCTCACGGGCACTGGCCGTTCGCGGCTGTTCAAAGTCGGACTCATTGGAATCAACGACTCTGTCTGTTTTTTGCTTCGCTTTACCGCCCGACCGTGGTGTAGATTTGGCCGGTGCGGGAGCGAAGTCGGGTACAGCTGTTCCCATTACGGGAGATTGGCGTGCCGTCGGCTGCTGCTGCTGGCTGCCCGCAACTCCGCGGTTCTCCCCCGCCAGCTTTTTCGCAGCCTTCTTTCTCGTGGATCTGTCCATGCCTCCACCTGTAAAGTAAGTGGGAAGAACGCAGAGTCTCCTTACCTGCTGTTCCCGGCTTTTAATTTCTGCCGCTAAGGGGAACGTCGTTACCCCTGCTGTGACTCGTTGCAATGCGTGTAGCGATATGACACGCATGCTTCCTGGCGGGGTTCTTCACGTAGTCACTCACGTGACTCCGAAGTAAAATCATACTTCAGCCTCCTGCATTCCAAGGAATAAAGTCCCAGCCAGCCTAATCTCTCCCTGTAGCCCAGGCCCTCGAATCCAGGCAACATCCTCGTAAATCTTCTCTACACCTTTCCAGCTTAGTAGCATCTTTGCTTTAACAGGCTGACCAAAACTGGAGCAGCTTATCCAATGTCTTCTACAATTGTAACATAACATCCCAAATTCTGCACTCAATTCCCTAACGGATGAAGGCCAGCAAGCCAAAAGTCTTCTTCACCACCCTATTTATCTGCAATGCCATTTTCAGGTAACGCTCTGCTCATACTCCTAGATCCCACTGTTCTACCACATTTCCCAGGGCCCTGCTATTCCCTGTGAAGTCCTGCCCTGGTTTGACTTCACAAAATGTAACACCTCACACTTAACTGAATTAAACACCATTAGCCATTCCTTGGTCCAACTGATCAAGTACACACTGTAAGAGTTGATAGCCATCTTCACAGCCTAAGATACCACCTATCTTCGGGGCATCCGTAAATTTTCTAGCTTTATACATTCTCGTCTAAATCGTTGATATAGCCAAATAAACAGTGATAAGCCCACCACAGTTACTTGAAGCACACCACTCTTTATAGGCCTTCAGTTCAAAGAGAGACAGCATCAATATCTCAGATCAATGACCATTTGTGACAAAGCACCTGAGATCGGAAAGAATAACTCTTTCTCATTTCACAGATGCTATCTGACCTGCTAAGTGGTTCCAGCAACTTCTGGTGTTATTACTGATGACAACTAGTTTTAATACTCAAAAACAATCAATCTAGGAATTGATAAAAATGAAGTGTTATAACAGAAGTCTAATCAACCAAATAGCTGAAATAATTAAAAATTACTACTTGCAGAGCTTTATTATACATTTTCTAATGCTTTTGTAATTTGCATCGCTCAAGATTTGATCTATTCATTCACCTTTCTGATTACATGTATAATAACATTTGTCAGACAACATGACATATAGTAAAATCTCTCAACATTTACAAGTCCAAAGAGTAAACACTTTCTGTCTTATGGATATCAGAAGCTGCAGATATCTGTTCCTTCGCATAAACCTCAGATTATTATGGTCTCACTTGGCTTTGATAATAATATCCTATTTAAAAAGTGCAAGTTGTTAATGCACGTAGGTTCCTTCTGAATACACTGTCAGACTGTGTGTCCAGTTTATTTGTTACTCAAAGGAATAGACGGTGCAGTGTATAAATATCTGAGCCAGAAGCTCATTCACACAGTTAATACCTACACAGAGAGAGTGCACAAATAAATAGATTGCAACATTTTATTTTCCGCACCAGTAGCTTACTACACAATGGTATAAACATTAACTTTTCCAATTTCAGATAACTCACATCTCTAATGTTCACCTCTCAAACACAATCACCTATCCACTTATTTTACTTCTCCCTTTGTTCACCACTCCCATGTCCGCTTCCCCATTAGGTTCCATCTACATATCATCCTCTCCCAATATCTTGATGAGGCTGCACGTGCAGTTTTGGTCACGTTGATGTAGGGAAGATGCCATTAAGCTGAGAAGATTTACGAGGATTTTGCCAGGACTTGAGGGATTACGTTACCAGGAGAGGTTGTGCAGGTTGGAATGTTATCCCTTTGACTGCAGAAGACTGAGGCTAACCTTATGGAGATCATGAGAGGCATAGAGAGGATGAATGCACAGGGTCTACCAGAGGATGCGGTTGCGGCAGGTACCATAACAACATTTTAAATTCATTTGGGCAGGTACATAGCTGGGAAAGATTTAATGGGATATGGGTCAAATGCAGGCAAAATGGACTGCCTTGGAAGGTTGGCATGGACGATAGTAAGATTAAATGAGAACTTACCAGTTTGAAGTTTGATCTTGATTTTATGAGGAGTTACGATGAGCGATTACGTGAAGAAGGGCCGTCCGTCTGCGTGCGCGTCAATCTTCAAAGCAGCGGTGTTAAATCACAGATAAAAAGAAGACCTGAAAATAGTAAGATTGTGAAGAAACTAGAACTTCCAGATGACCTTTATAGTATGAGGGTGGGAGCGGTGGGCACGTAATCGCTCATCGTAACTCCTCATAAAATCAAGATCAAACTTCAAACTGGTAAGTTCTCGTTTAATCTTACTATTTTACTTCAGAGTCACGTGAGTGACTACGTGAAGATTTCAAAGCTCTGTGATTTTACGCCGGTTACGAATCCAGGCGTCACACACTGAATGGATTGACCATGGATGAGTGTAATCATTAAAGCATTCAGACATTACGTAGTTAAGTAAAGACACTGATGCTTTATGCGAAAGAAAAAGTTTTAAAAAAATAGTTACCCCTCCCAAGCTTGGGGGGAAACTAGGGAACAGAACTTAAAATGGTACGTGCAAAAACCCCCGGTCCGGTTATGGGTTTGTTATAAAACCGGTGGACCGTTCGTTCATTCGTCCATCCTGCAGCCGTTAGGATGTCGTCAAGGGGCACGTCCATAGCTCTTGCTGCCGACATAGATGCAGCCCTGGTGGAGTGAGATTTAACGATATGAATGTTCACTCCTGCTACCGCCATTACCTCCTTTGACCATCTGGAGATGGTTTGAGTTGACACCTTCTGATGTGGTTTTTTATGGCTGATGAGGACCGATTGTTCTGAGCCTCTGAGGTTCTCCGCGAACTCTCAGATAGTGGTGTTAGTATGTTACCACACACACAACCGTTGGTCCTCTGGATATGCCAAGAACTGGATCTTCATCCCTGGCATTCCTGGCCTGCTCTGTTTTATCAGGTTCCTGATTACGAATGTTATGTTGTTCATATTGGTGGTCATGTAGTCCAATCGTAGCTTTTGCAGTGTCTGGACTCTTTGTGCTGTTAGTAGTGCCATCAGCATACCACCTTCAGGGTTAGTTTTTTATAATAATGAGGCCATAGGCGGTCCCCACTGTCGAAGTAGGGTTAGTACCACGCTCACATCCCATGTGTCCGTGTACCTTGGCCTTGGAGGTATTAAATTGTAAATTTGCTTCATAGATTTTGTTGTAAAGGGGTGCGTTCCTATCGACCCGTGCCCTGCTTCCAGCATCAGATAGGAGGAGAGTGCGCCTCTGGCACTATTGATTGCACTATAACTTTGTTTATAGTTATTGTACAGAGTTGATAGGAACTCCAAGACATCCGTTATCCGAACTGTGTTGTATTTGTTCGGACTGTCCTATGCCTTGAAATGGCCTCCTCAGAATCTGCAGACCAACAAGTTAATACGTTCATGTAGTGGATGATTACTCCCTGTAACTGGGTTCACTAGGAGGTCCCTGCTCTTGGGTACAGCCATAACTGGCTGGACTATAATTCCCAAAATTTTTAGGGACCAGGCTAGAGTAGGCCAATCTGGCACTACCAATATTAGGTATGTTGCAAAACGTACCTGAAGCGTCGCTGAAAATCTGTCCCAGCCCGTGTGCGCGATTATGGCGCCGTTTAGAGGGGGGCGGGTTTAAAACGCGATTTTCCCTAGGCTGTTCAAATCGAGGTTTTTCAGCCTAGTTAATTATTAACGAAAAATCGCTGGAAGATTCCGTCGCTTGAGCTATTATTAGTTTTAAGGGCTTTATTTACTTGTTATAGTAGGTTAAAAATTAACCTCTAAACCCGCGACCGCCGACAACGGGCCGGATCTCATACAGGGGAAAACGGAAGGTAGGCTGTTTATTTTTACGTTAAAAAGGGCTTCTTAAGATCCCTTTATACAAAGTTTAATGTTGCGAGAAGTTAATTTGGGGCCCATTATATCCCGCAGTATTTTTCTGGGCATTTGGGGGCACAAATCTACCGCAATGTGAACGTTCTAAACCAGCGCGTTCACAGGAACCCACTCGAAAGCTGATTTAAATGCCATTAATTTACGGCAATTGAACACTAAATTCCTTCCATTTGGCCTATAAATTAATGTAAATGAGATTTAAAAATCATGTTTTATTGTGAATTATTTGTGAATATTATTTGGACACAGGCTATTTAAAAATGTTAATTATTTATTAAGAAATGGATAGATGTTTAGATCTAGTAATTGAAGTTTGGAATTAGCTACAATTGGGTAACTAACTAATTATATGCTTTAATTTCAGGTCATCCAAGTAAGATTATTTGTTTCAGAATGCTTAAATCTATGATAACTGAAAATTTCATTCAGCTCTTAATTTTTAAGAAAGTTATGGGCTTTTGACTGTCCACGATCACAGCTTTTTTGTTATGTCCATAGAAAATCAATAGGGAACAAGATGCTAATTTCCGAGTATGAAAATGGCCATAACTTTTTAAATACTTGAGATATGAAAGTGAATTAGGTGTCAAATTAAACTTCTTTTTATGCTTTATTTGATGGGATAAATTGCAGACTTGATTTTTAAAATCTCAAAATTTTGTAACATTGCTACCAATATGCCTGTGGCTTAGTCTTGCTTGATTTTGGTCAAGCATCGGTTTGTGAGACAAATTGGCGGAAAGCATACATAAACATACCTCCCAATTGAGGGACAAAGCATCCACTGCCTTTGCTCCTGGATCCAGCTCGCAGGACGCATATCTAGGTAACTGATGGTTTAGTCTAGATGCAAACAGATCAATATCTGGTATGCCAAATCGTGTAGTCATTTCAGTAAATACTGCCCGATTCAACATCCATTCTGTGTTATCATTGAACATTCGTGATCTAGCATCTGTCACCGTGTTATATCTACCTGGTAGATAGACCGCCGTAACCCAAATATCCCTCTCGATACACCAGTGCCAAATGAGGTTTGACAATCTGTCGCAAGATACAGATTTTACACCACCCTTGTGATTGATATATGCCACCGCTGTGGTGTTATCAATCTGAATTTGAACAAGCACAGGTTGCATGTTGCTACAGAAAACCTTGAGCCCATATTGTGCCCCCAACAATTCTAGGTAATTGATTCCAAATTGATACCGAATAGTATGCATCTTTGAGGTGGTTGCATGCCATGTGACCATTTTTGGAAACTGAGTTGCTGTTCCAATATTGTCCATTTTGAAATGTTTATATTGCACATATGTTTTTTGAGTTCCGTAAGATCCAAATGATGTAGACCCTCCATCTTTTCTCTCTTTTGAGAAATATATTGGATATAAATTGGTGAGGTTCTGTATGTGACTTCTCAATTACATTTTTGTCAGATAAAGTTCCAATTTCCTCCTGTATATCCATAGTTTCTTGTTGAGAGAACACCTATGTGCGAAATTTTGTGGGTGGTGATGAATTCAAAATAAACTCAATTTTGAACCCTTCTATACTGTGCAGTACAAACGGATCCGTTGTGACCCAACACCATTCTTTCAAAATATATTTTAACCTTCTTCCCACCAGTATGTGAGGCTTGTCTGGGGTGTTCCCTAAGGAACTGGTTTGACTTCCCTCTGGCGTTACTGGCGGTATGGCGCTGGTATTCGTTCGTGAGGTTTTGGAGGTTGAACTGGTGGTTGTTCTCTCCTCATCCTCGCTGTGGGCCGGCTGGGCCCTGCCCCTAAAAAGATCTTGACTCCGGTGAGGGTCTTCCTCCAATTCGCCGAGAGCTGTAAGGATGCATCCTTGGCGATGAACCCTTTTGGGTAACCTGACCTCTGGTTATTAGGTAGATCGTTCTTGCCTCGTCGTCCAGATCCCGTACCTGTCTCGGCAGATCTTCCCCGAACAGTTTGCGGGCTGGACATTGCTGGCTTTACACAGGACAGCGAACTTCAAGTTAATCGATGGTTTGATTGCATTCTTCCGAATACAATTTCTCTCAAAGTGGGCATAACACAATAGTGCCATTGTGTCCTGTTCTCTGTCAGTGAGGAGTCCATCTTACACTTCTCCTGCAAATGATGTGATTCCAGACCCCAGTAGGTTTAATACCTTCTGGAATTTTACTTCTTTCTTTCGGATGATAGGTCCAATCTGTCCCCAGATGACATAGTTCACTGCTTGGACCTTCAGGGAGGCACAGTAGCTGGTGGGGGGTACCTGTTCATGGTTCCTTCCATGGCCAGGTTTTAAAGTTGATGGGATGCTAGGTAATTGATATTATTAGCTAGATCTTCATCCAGGGAAGCACCCAGTGGTGTTGTGATAGCAAACCTGGATGATTGCAGAGGTACTTCTTCTGCTTGTCCCTGGGAAGTCCCCCCCCCCCCCCCCCCCCGCCCCCCCCCCCCCCCACCCCTGTGCTTTTGTACTCTGATTCAGAGTGGTTTCTTCCATATGTACTTCCCCTCCAATGGGGAAGACATTGGGCTGCCCCATGTGTGAGGCTCCTGGTACGGTCTGCTGTGGAGACCCGTGCTGATACTGCTCCCTCCTTCGGAGCAGATCATTGTGGAACAACTTCTCCATAAGTTGCTCCATGTGGGAGAGTCGTCCTCGGACGCTCTCCGTTGAGGGAGGGTATCCCTTTTCCCCGGACTCATCCGTCAACGGGTCTGTCAGACTTGCGGGTGGTTTTACGTCCCGCCGGGACCACCACGGAGCTCCCCTCCTGCACCAAGTCTGCTGCTGCCGGTTCTGCTGCCGGTGGTAATGTGGGGGACAAGACTGTCGCCCGCTACTGGGAATGCTGCGGTCTTTGGCAGCCGACTTCCCCGCGGACCGTCTCCTCGACATCTGGGCTCTGACATTACAAACAGCTTCAAGCCCGAAAAGAACGCAGGTAAGTAATTCAACTTTCCTTACCTGCCGCTTGTTTTTAGAAAATCCCGACGGCTGGGAGGACTCAGTGCCTCTGCCAGTCCGTCGTGCGCATTGCATTCAGACGTAATGACGCGCACGCAGACGGACGGCCCTTCTTCACGTAGTCACTCACATGACTCCGAAGTAAAATTGACCCAAGAGCCTGATTCCACGCCGTCTGTCTCTCTGGTTGATTGGTTCTATCACCTTCCAGGCTCTGGTCACCCACCCCCTCCTCCCATACCTGGCTCCCACCACCCATCCTCCCCTCCCCACCTCATACCAGCCTCCATCCCACCACACCGCCCCTTCCACTGCTCTATGCTTCCTATATCTATATTCTATATTTCCTCCTCTATCAGTCCAGATGCAGGGTCTCAATGCAAAATTTGAACTTACACTTTTTGCCGTCATGGATGCTACTTGACCTGCTGAGTTGCTCCAGCATGCTGATTTTTTCTTTCCAGACTCCCACATCTGTAATCGCTTATGTCGTCAAGAGACAGTTAACATCAGATTAGGTTTTCTTGCCTGTGTATTACATTGCTAATGTTATACATGAAATGAAATAAGTTCATAAGTTATAGGAGCAGAATTAGGCCATTTCGCCCATCAAGTCTACTTTGTCATTCGATCATGGCTGATCTATCTTTCCCTCTCAACCCCATTCTCCTGCCTTCTCCCCATAACCCTTGACACACATACTAATCAAGAATCTGTCAATCTTCACCTTAGAAATATCCATTGACGGCCTCCACAGTCGTCTGTGGCAAAGAATTCCACAGATTCATCACCCACTGACTAAAGAAATTCCTCCTCATGTGTCTAAAGGTACGTCCTTTTATTCTGATGCTATGGTCTCTAGTCCTAGACACTCCCACTGGTGGAAACATCCTCTCCACATTCACTCCATCCAGGCCTTTCACTATTCGGTAAGTTTCAATGAGGTGTCCCCTCATCCTTCTAAACTCCAATGAGTGCATGCCCAGTGCCACCAAACACTCATTATATGTTAACCCAATCATTCCTGGGATTATTCTCGTAATGTTGTACAATCTGACTGAGACGATGTGCTCCTCTTGATCTATTCATTCATAATTACCAAAAGGACATTGACTACCTTCATTTTCCACTCCTTTCTCACAGTCTAAACTAATAACTACCCCGGCCACTGAACTTGCAGTTCTCCACCCACTAAGAACCAACTCTGGCACCATTTTCAGCAGGAACAGATTTTCTCTTTGATAAACACCACATAAACTCACCAGAAGGCACTGAAATAAGCAATTGAATTAAGCTTTGAATAATGTTAAATTGTGACCCACTGGCCTGCTTGTAAAAGCAATGGCACTGGTGCAGCTTGTAAAGTCACTACCTCATAACACCAGTGATCTGAGTCCAATCCTGACCTCAGGCGCTATCAGTGTGAAGATTGCTTATCCTCCCTGCAGACCAATGCATTCTTACAGGTGCACGAGTTGTCCTCCACCCCCACCCCCCCCCCCCCCAGGGGAAAGGGAATCAAGATTATAGATTGTGATATAGAGAGATATAGAACAAATGAATGAAAGATTTGCAAAAAGCAACAATGATTAAGGAAAGGTGGAGCCCACAATGGTCCATTGTTGGCTGTGGGTAAAGTGATAACAAGTTATACAGACAGTGAAATGAGTAGGATGACTAGGGTGGGGGAGGGATGGAGAGAGAGGAGATGCAAGGGTTACTTGAAGTTAAAGAAAACAGAATTCATACCATTGGGTTGTCAGCTGCCCAAGCAAAATATGAGATGCTGTTGAAATGTCTGCTGTAAATAACCCCAGTGTATAGGTGAAGGGTAGAGTCAGGGGGAGTTGGTGACAATATGGAGAGAATTAAGTAGAATTTTTCAGCCTAAAATATCAAATAAATGTAATCCAATGTAGACAACAGATAATTTGATTCACTTAATGTTTTGTTCCTTGGTTTATGAAACTTTTAATTTGCACTGTGAATGCCCACGTGCAGTTTAATAGTAGGAAAGCCAAGAAGTAATAATTATCTTGTATTTTTATAATGATAACATTGCTGTTTTTTCATTTCAAAGGTGATTATATGATTTATTTTGATATGCTTCAAGGAAATCAAGCTGAGATTTCAAAAACATTGCTGAACTGGAATAAAAGATTAAAACGGATTAATTATCCAAATTGTGGGCAAATTATTCATTCTTGATGAGAAGGCTTATTCTAACATTTTTATATTTACTAGCAACATGCTTCTTAAAGCCAAACCCATCACAGCAACATTTCTTAAATATCACATTTAATGAGAGAATTTGCTAAAAGAAATTAAAACATATTTAAGTCCTCGTCTCATTCCCTATTATCAGCATCCCCCATTGCCAGCCTGATAAATTAAGTAAATATCATCTTGTAGTCTACAAACCAATGGCATGATTATTGAATTCTCCAATTTCTAATAACCCGCTACCCCTCTGCCCCATTCTTTCTCCTTCTGGTCTACCAACATCAGGGTGGCACATTAGCGATAGAGTTGCTGCCTCACAGCGCCAGAGACAACGGGTGCTGTCTGTGTGGAGTTTGCACGTTCGTCCTGTAACCGCGCTAGTTTCCTCCTGGTGCTTCGGTTTCCTCCCACATTCTGAAGATATGCAGGTTGGTTAATTGGCTCCTGTAAATTGTGCCTCGGTGGGCCAAAAGGCCTGTTACCACGCTGTATCTCTAAACTAGACTAAACTAAATCCTCTCTCACACCCACTTCCTTCCAAACACCACCCGCCACCAGCCCCAATCACACCATTTCTTAACCCTCCTCCACCTACCCAATCTTCCCACACCTACATTCTCGTATCATCTGGTCCCCTGTCCTCTTCCCATTACTGTTCCTATCTGCCCACCATCCCTTCATTATTTGGCTGCACTCTTTCTTTCTTAACTGATTCCATATCTGCCCCCCCGTTGTTATCTCCATTTATCACCCATTCTCTATCAAAATCTCCACCCTTCTCTCCCCCACCTCACTCCATCTTCCAATCAACACGCTCACCTGGATCCACCCATTGCTTACCCATTCTTGCCCAACCTCTCTCCCACACCTCTTTATACTGGCTATCCCACCTTCAGTCCAGCCAACATGTCTTGACTGTCCATTCCCCTCCACAGATACTGCCTGACCCATCAAGTTCCTCCAGCAGTTTATGTTTGGCTGAAATATCTCTCTTTGGCAAGACTCGCCCTACAACCAGTACATTTGAATGTACTGTGTCAACAATTCATAATTAATTTAATTCTGATTATTACTTCAAAAGAGATGGTTACCAAATTGGAATTAAAATGTGATAGATTATTCAGCAGGCAAGATTGGCACTGAAAGAGATTGAAGTCATTATAGATTGCACAACATATGCAATAGCCTCAATAGATCAGTGATGTTATAATATTTGGGATAGATAATCTAAAATCTGTAAGTTGGTATAAAGCGGAAACTACATTGGTTATCCATAAACCATTTAGTCATTTTAATTTAAGATACCCAAATATATAAGATAGAGCAAAGTGCCCAAAACTATACATATTGCCCGAACTGTAGTCTAACTATTGTTTTTCAGATTGTTTCTCTGAAGAAGGGTCTCGACCTGAAACGTCACCCATTCTTTCTATCCGGAGATGCTGCCTGACCCGCTGATAAATCCAGCATTTTGTGTCTATCTTCAGTTTAAGCCAGCATCTGCGGTTCCTTCCTACACGCTAACTATTGTTTTGTTTGTGTTCTTGTACTTGATGTTCCTTCTTGTGTAGGAACAAGTACATCAGTTTTCATGGTGTTATCTGAAAACGCATGCAGAGAATTTTATTGTTGAAACACAACGCCTCTCTTCCCATCCTGAGAATTTTGCGTCTTTGAATGTACATGTCCTTTTCAAATGAATGAAATCCTATTTTCAAGATGCTTATTCATTCATTAAAAGTAAGCAAGTTAACACCTCTGTTAAAATAGTGAAGATATCATGGTGCATTTACTTGAAGCCTTATTCCCAACTATAATGACACACATGGTGCCTACTTACTGTTAGACAATCTTCCATCATAACCCACTGTAATAAGTAAAACAAGAATAAAATGATGTACAGATATAAGAAATATGTAGCAATGTTACAAAATGTTGAGATTTTAAAAATCAAGTTTGCAATTTGTCCCATCAGATAAAGCATAAAAATAAGTTTAATTTGACACTTAATTCACTTTCATATCTTCAGTATTAAAAAAGTTATGGCCATTTTCATACTCTGAAATTAGCATCTTGTACTTGATGTTCCTTCTTGTGTAGGAACAATGTAGAGAATTCCAGAGTATAAAGTCTTGCCAGATAACGATGTAGCCAGCAAGAATGGAGCAGTTAAACTGAATCAGTGTTTTAATGATTGCAGTGAGCAATGACATGAACTTTACTGACAGTCAAATTGGTGCCCTGCACTTAGAAGATTATGTTTAATTTACTAAAGATTGCTTTTCCATTGACTTAACTCAAAAGCTGTGATCAAGGACAGTCAAAAGCCCATAACTTTCTTAAAAATTAAGAGAACTGAATGAATTTTTCAGTTATTATAGATTGAAGCATTCTGAAACAAATATGAAACAATCTTGTTCAAAAGGGAACTGCAGATGCTGGAATATCGAAGGTACACAAAATTACTGGGGAAACTCAGCGGGTGCAGCAGCATCTATGGAGCGAAGGAGGGTTTCGGCCCGAAACGTCGCCTATTTCCTTCGCTCCATAGATGCTGCTGCACCCGCTGAGTTTCTCCAGCAATTTTGTGTACCTATGAAACAATCTTACTTGGATGACCTGAAATTAAAGCATATAATTAGTTAGTTACCCAATTGTAGCTAATTACAAAATCCAATTACTAGATCTAAACATCTATCCATTTCTTAAGAAAAGGTTAACATTTTTAAATAGCCTAAGTGTTCAAATAATATTCACACAATAATTCACAATATAACATGATTTTTAAATCTCATTGTCATTAAATTATAGGCCAAATGGAAGGAATTTAATGTCTAATTCCGGTAAATTAATGGCCATTTAAATCATCTTGCGAGTGGGTTTTTGTGGAACGCACTGGTGTGGAACGTTGCATTTGCGGTGAATTTAAACCTCATATCGGCAGGAAAAATACTGTTGGTTCGTATGTTTACATAATGACATTTTCGCAACATGAAATTTTGATTAAAGACATCCTTAGAAGCAAGTTTATATATAAAATAGATGGCTTTCCTTTACCTGTCCCGTACATGAAATCCATCCCCTTTGTCGGCGTTGACGGCTTTAGAAGATTATGTTTAATTTACTCCTGTTAGTAAAATATCCAGTGCAGTTTAAAAGAAACTTAATAAAACAGCAGTCAAAGCGATTATTCTTTAGCAGCTAAACAGCCTGACAGACATCGATTTGAATGCCCTGGAGAAACAAAGCATTTTAAACCGCCCCCCCCTCAAAGGCGCCAAAGTCGGGCACACGGGCAGCGACAGATCTGCAGTGCCGCTGAAGGTAAGTTTTGTAACATACCTAAAATATGTGTTCTCAGAAAAATCCTTCTAGTTTGGAAATAGTGATCCATAATATTTGTACAAATTATTACAATATATCTCCTCACATTTTTCTCTAGATAACTCTTGCTCTAATTAATATACTGTTGGTCAAGAGTTAAGAGTGTTTTATTATCATGTCACAGACAGAACAATGCAATACTTACTTGTAGCAGCACAACAGAATATGTACACAACAGCATAGTGTAGGTTACCTACAATGAGTTCATGCTTCTTCCTTTAAGTTGGGTATTAATATATGCCTTGAGAGAGGAAAGAGTACAGAGTCAGAATGGTTTTGAAAGAAAATTCCAGAGTGTAAAGTCTTGCCAGATAACGATGTAGCCAGCAAGAATGGAGCAGTTAAACTGAATCAGTGTTTTAATGATTGCAGTGAGCAATGACATGAACTTTACTGACAGTCAAATTGGTGCCCTGCACTGCGTTCCATGAGAGGAGGCCATGAAGGAATTTGGAAAGAGATCGTTTTTTAAAAACAAGGTTCCACTTAAATCAATATTGGATTTGATCAGCAAGGAGATGTATGATACGTTATCTATACTTAGTGCACATTAGGACGGCCAGTAAAGGTAACAAACAACAGGAGAGAGACACCAACCAGCAGTGCATTGGGATATTCAAGAAACAATGAACAAGCACAGAAATCACATCCGTTAAAGAAGACTGAATCACTCTGAATTTCCAAAGTGATGTGAATTTATTCAGAAATTATCATTATTCTTTATCACTCCAGATAAAATGAATTTTCATATGATTGTTAAAAATAAAGCAGGGGTAGGCCAGTCAATAAGATCCATCTCAGCATCACATTCTGCACTCCTCCCATGCCCTTCGATTCCCTTAATGCCTGAACATCAACCAATTTCCACCTTGAATAGAGTTAGTAACTGAGTCTCTGCAACCTCTTGGGTAGAAAATTCCAAAGATTCATCACCTTGTCAATGTAGAAATGTCTCCTCATCTCAACCATAAATGGTCAACCCCGTCTTTTGAGATGGAGACTTTTGGTTCTAGAAACTCTAGCCATGGACATCATACCGACATCAACCCTGCCAAGCCTAAAGAGAACTTTCAATGTTTTAATGAGATAACCATTCTTCACTTTAAACTCAAGGAAGCATCATGTAGTCTTGATCTGACCTCATAGGAGGTTTCTCCCCTTAACAGGAATCAGCTTAGATAGCTTAGTTTAGTTTTAGTTTAGTTTAGTTTAGTTTAGTTTAGAGAAAAAAGTGTGGCAACGGGCCCTTTGGCCCACTGAGTCCACGCCGATCAATGATCACCCATACAGTGGTTCTATCCTACACACTAGGGACAATTTACAGAATCCAATTAACCTACAAATCTGTACACCTTTGGAATGTGGTTGGTAACCGGAGCACCCGGAGAAAACCCACGGGGAGAGCGTACAAACTCCATACAAACAGCACCCGTAGTCAGGGTCGAACCTGGATCTCTGGTGCTGTAAAGCAGTAACTCTACTGCTGCATCACTGTGCCACCACAGTGCGGTGAACTTTCATTTCTCTCCCATACCAGGATTCAGTCTGGCAAACTTTCATCGTATATCCTTCATTAGAAACGGAGAACGGTCTCACCGGGGCAGATATAATTCCAGCACCACATCATCATTCTTATTCTCAAATCTTTCTGCAGTAAAGGGCAACATTTATCTGCCTAATTGCCTGTTGTAACTCGATGACAGTGATTTATGTTCAAGTCTACCCAGGTCCCTCTAAACAGCGATGCTGTTCAATCTCAAAAAATGTTCTCCGTTCTTTTACTGCCAAAATGGAGTATTGATGTGGAAGAATTTGAAGTCATCCATCTGCCATGTCATCTGCCATGTCCTTGCCCATTCAATTAGTCTGAGAGTATGTCTGAAACTTCTCCTCATTCTCCACAGAAAGCACAGCTTCCACCCAGTAGCATCACCAGCTTGGATATATTACAAATGGTCCACACATCAAAATGATTGATATAGAAACTGAACAAGCGGGGCAAGAGTGCCTATACCTGTGGCACTTTGCAAGATGCAACCTCCTAATTCAAAAATAACTATCTCTTTATACAGTCAATTAACAAATCCTCGTGCCAGAGTATAATGTACAAACACAATTTTATTTAATTACTTCACGTGTGGGACATTATCAAAAGCTTTTTGAAAGTCCGAGTACGCCATGTCAAATGGGCAGCACAATAGCTCAGCGGTAGATTTTCTGCCTTAGAGACCCTGGTTCGATCCTGACTATGGGTGCTGTCTGTACGGAGTTTGCATGTTCTCCCTGTGACCATGTGGGTTTTCTCCGGGTCTTCTGGTTTCCTCCCACACTCCAAAGGCGTGTGGGTTTGTAGGTTAATTGACTTCTGTAAATTGCCTCTGCTCTGTCGGATAGAACTAGTGTACAGGTGATGACTGGTTGGCGCAGACTCGGTGGGCTGAGGGGCTTGTTTCCATATTGTACCCCTAAACTAAACTAAACTAAAATGTTTTACATGGAATAACTATGAAATACATGGACCTATGGTTTTCGAGGGGAGAAAAGACTACAGATGCTGGAATCTGGAGCATAAAATATAGTACTGGACGATTTCAGTGGGTCAAGCAGCATCCGAGGCAAAAGAATAGGCAACATTTTGGGCCAAATTGCTGCAACAGGACACTGAATTCTTTCATCTGTTTATTTTCTGCTCCATTTTTGTTTTGATTCCATATAAATTTTCAACTCCATAACACAATTGAGAAAAAAATGTTATTCGATAAAATAGCTCGGCCCTTATATTTTTAAAGTTATGTTTCTGCTGTTTGGTTACTGATTTTCACTTGATTAGAACACAGAAGTACCAGTTGTCACAAACCATCAGCTCAAACCACAGCTTGTCTCCATCACACCCCAGCAAACTAACAGTGCTGGGAAGTGGCATCTGATTGATCTTGACAGATATCTTTCCCGCATCCAATCAAACTGATGATGATCCCAGTGGTAAAATTAGACCCTTCTTACTAAATACCATCAATTTGGCATCTGCTAAAATGTTGTTTGCTTAAAATAGTCGACGACTACGCACAGCCTGTCTCCTTCAAATTCCTCAGGGATTTCCCCAGTTTCTACCAATCGGTAAAAACAGATTTTTTTTGATGATCTTCCACCAACCTTGAGTCAATTCCTAAGTTAGGTATCCCTCTTGCCTTAGGTGCTAACCCCCAAAACTCTTAAATCTGTCTCTAAAGATAGACACAAAATGGAGTAACTCAACGGGTCAGGCAGCATCTCTGGAGAAAAGGAAGAGATGATGTTTCAGACACTTCTTCAGGCTGGTCTCAGGTCTGAAGAAGGGTCTTGACCCAAAATGTCACCTATTCCTTTTCTCCAGAGATGCTGCCTGACCTGCTGAGTTACTCCAGCATTTTGTGTCTATCTTCAGTGTAATCCAGGTGAAATCTCAGGAGGAAGGTTAGTTGTACGATCTGCCTAGGCTTTTGTATCAGTTCTGGCATGGGACTAATGAATAATGGGTCATTGTCATTAAACTTTAACGGGTACAGAGGAGATTTACAAGGACAGGTCTTTATTCCCTGGAGTGGAAGATTTTGAGGAGGTGAGGGATTGAGACCTTATAGCAGCTTGTAAAATCATGAGGATCATTGATAAGGTGAATAACTACACTCTTTTATCTAGTGCAAGGGAGTCTAAACTAAAGGGCATAAGTTTAAGGGGAAAGGAGAAAGATTTAAAAGGGACCCGAGGGGGAACTCTTTCCACACAAGATGTGGTGTATAAAAGAAATGAGCTGAATAGAGGAAGTGGTAGAGGCAGATTACAACATTCATACAATAATTAAGACAATGAACACATGGACTGCTATATGGAATGGGAAGGTTTGGAGGGACATTGACAAGGGACTGGCATGTGGAATGATGCAAATTGGTCGGCATGGGCAACTTGGACCAAAGTCCAGCACACGGGTCTCTTTGCGGCTTCAGGGTGAGTTTCAGCAGTGACAGAGAGCAGGTTAGTATGGATAATCTATAAATATTCATTACCTGGAGACTGTCATTGTATCACTCACCATTAGTTATAAGAAAAACCTGAAGCACAAGTTCTTGGCTCTTGGTTTCCTGGTCCTTCAAAATATTCCAAATGGAATTTAAACTGGAGGTGGAGTTACTTGTCATTTCCTTACCTTCAGTCCCTTCAGTTCACTTGATCACAGCTCAATCTGTTTCTTAGGATTTCTGCAATAACTATGGGCATGTAGCTATGACCAATGATTTTCCAACCAAGGTCAACAAAATCTTTATAGGCTTATTCAGAAACAATTGAAGATCTCATGTGATCAGCTCTCTCATGGCCAGGTGTCATGTGGTCAGATCACCTACCACAGACAATAGAACATAGAACATTACAGTCTGAAGAAGGGTCTCAACCCAAAACGTCACCCATTCCTTCTCTCCAGAGATGCTGCCTGTCCCGCTGAGTTACTCCAGTTTTTTGTGTCTATCTTCTGGAACATTACAGCTTAGGAACAGGCCATTCGGTCCACTATGCCTGTGCTAATCATGATACCAAGTTAAACTAATCTTATGTGCCTACACATGATCCCTATCCCTCCATTCACTGCCTATCTGAGACCCAATGGTTTCTTATTTCATTTGATTTTTTTTTCTGTTGAATTGTTTCTTTTTTTTCTTCTATTTTACGTTCCTGTGCAAACCGATTGCAATTCGTCTGCTTTGCCAGGACACTGGTTAAAAATATAAAACAAAATCTGTCTCTGCAAATTTGTTCCAGCATGAAACAGATGGAGTTCACTAATTGAATTGTACCATCTCAGATGGTGTGCCAGAATGTTCTGTTCTATTTGGAACTATCCCAATGGTATTAAGCGGACTCTGCATAGCAACTAATTGTGTGGATGCAAAGTTGCAGCTTTGCTATGAAAAATAAAGCCACATTCTACCACAAACCTGTATGTCACGTTTCAATTATGGATTTGTATCTTGCGATGTGATTCTTTATTTCTGGGTAATTGGATTTGATTTCTGCCCAGATACGAAAGGCTTTTGTGCTTGTTGGCTATCAGGAAACCCAATAAGTTTGATTCTGTCTCAATATTATTTCCTACTTGGTCCACAGCACAGAATTACCACTAATCCTATCCTGATAGGCATTCTCAGTCAAAGATGGCATCAGCAAATGGAAAACACTACACCAGGGTGGGAGGGTTAGTCATCTTGTGATTGTATTCGGGTCTGGCATTGGACATAGTGAGGCATAATGGGCCTTATCTCCACCATTCACTGACATACCTGCAATTTCATCAATATCGGTGTTAAATAGTTACCGCTGCTGCCACTACATGCTTACAAACAGGAATACTACATTATTTATATTATATCAATTACATTTTTGCACATATTTTACACTCAGGGATTCAAATGATTAAGCCCAAGGCAATTGCCCTTTTGTGTGCTCTAAGAGAATACAATCAGACTGACAAAGGCATGAAGATTCTGCTTTTCAGTACTCTGTTAGGCTGTATTTATTGTGAAGGGTTTATCTCTTCGTAAATACAGTGAGCAAAATAGTATGTTGTAAGTCACTAAATTGGAAATGTTTCTAAAACTATGTTTGGCTATTGCACTTGCAATACTTGCTGCAACAAACTGCGTTCAATAGCTGCAACATTTTGAATAGCAAGCCTCTCTTTATTAAAAAAAAAAACCTTTTCGACTTTTAGGTTTTAGAGATACAGCGTGGAAACAGGCCCTTTGGCCCATCGAGTCCGCACTGACCAGCGATCACCCCGTACACTAACATTACACTACATACTACACGCTAGGGACAACTTACAATTTTTACAGAAGCCAATTAACCTATCAACCTGTACATCTTTGGAGTGCAGGAGAAAACTGGAACACCCGGAGTAAGCCCACGTGGTCACAGGGTGAACGTACAAACTCTGTACAGACAGCACCCACAGTTAGGATTGAACCTGGGTATCTGGCACAGTAAAGCAGTAACTCTACCGCTGCGCCAATGTGCCACCCTTTTGTATTCCTTTTTGTTCTGCAATATATGGAAGAAGTAAATGTATAATAGCACAACAAGAACTGTGTGATTTAAAACAAACTGTTCATGGACAATTCATTTGACTGAAATCTGATAGTCACATTCATCTATCAAAGTGCAATTAGATTTACCTTAATTAACGAAACCACATCACGTTCCTTGGGCTGTCGTTAATGTAGGGTATCGTGTATATATATGTGCATTTACAAACTCTCCAGGCCTGTCATATAAAAAAGAGGATGTGCTAGTTGAAACCTGTCCTGATCAAATTCCCTGATATCTGTTCCCATAGGTGGTACCTTCCCAAAGGTTCCCTCTCATTAGGAGCAAGGACTGAAATTGCCACCATGACAATAGAAGAAATTTTGTTTTCAATTGTTCGGCAAAAAAGATCTTTTATATTCTAACCACACACCGGCGGCATATTGGTGCAGCGGTAGAGTTGCTGCCTTGCAGCACTTGCAGTGCCAGAGACCCGGTTTCAATCCCAACTATGGGTGCTGTCTGTACGGAGTTTGTACATTCTCCCCATGACTGCGTGGGTTTTCTCCGAGATCGGTTTCCTCCCACAGTCCAAAGACATATAGGTTTGAAGGTTAATTGGCTTGGCATAAGTGTAAATTGTCCTTAGTGTGTGTAGGATAGTGTTAATGTGCGGGGATTGCTGGTCGGTGCGGACTCGGTGGGCCGAAGGCCCTGATTCCGCACTGTATCTCTAAACTAAACTAAACTAAAAAGATGTCAGGCACAGTCTGAAGAAGGGTCTTGACCCAAAACGTCACCCATTACTTCGCTCCAGAAATGCTGCCTGTCCCGCTGAGTTACTCCAGCTTTTTGTGTCTATCTACTGTGTAGACAATACAAGCCCACATCAGGTGTCTTCAGCATTATGGTTTACATTCATAATCCAATCATGATAACTTGTTAGAAATAACATTTTCAAACAGTCCACCAATGCAACAAATTTGTTTAAATCCTTTGTTTAAGAAGGAACAGCAGATGCTGGAAAATCGAAGGTAGACAAAAGTGCTGGAGAAACTCAGTGGGTGCAACACCATCTATGGAGCGAAGGAAATAGGCAACGTTTCGGACCGAAACATTTCTTCAGACTCCTTGGCTGAAGAAGGGTTTCAGTCTGAAGAAGGGTTTCGGCCCGAAACGTTGCCTATTTACTTCGCTCCATAGATGCTGCTGCACCCGTTGAGTTTCTCCAGCACTTTTGTCTACCTTGTTTAAATCCTTAGTTTGAGTTTGAGTCAGAAGTTTGTGGATTCAAGAACGACTCCAGCACAACAATCTGGATTGACATTTCCATCGTTCTTCTGAGAGAGTGCTGCACTATCAGAGGGCCGTCTTTCAAATGAATCGTTAAATAGAGGGCCCAGATATGCTGAAGGGTGGACACAACTGGTGTTATTTTGCAAAAAGCAAGAAAGGGAGCTATTGCCAACGTCCTGGACAATGTTTACCCCCCTCATTGTGAGTATAACAGATAATTTCTGCTGAAATAATGTTCTATCTCTGACTCTTCCTCTCTTTCTTTTAGACCAGGCTCATCCATGAATGATATACTTCGTACATTACAACAGTGAGTTCACTACAAAACTCCTACAATGGATGTAAATGCTTTGACCATTCTGAGGTTATGGCACTGATATATTTCATTTTATTACGATGTGAACAGAAGTAATTCAGTCCATGGCGTCTATGTTTGGTCTCAGAGGAGCCCCATCAATCCCATTCTCCCGTTTATTCTTGACGTTCTTCCCATCAGCTTCAACCTGATTCACCTACTGCTGATTCACCTACACTAAGAGCAAGTTATAGCAACCAGTTAACAATCAACTAGCACGTCGTTGGGATTGAGGAGGAAACCAAAGCATTTAGGGAAAGCCACATGATCACAGGGAGAATTTACAAAGTCCACACGGGCAGCACCAGCGATCAGGATTGAAAGTAGCTCATAGCGACTGTGATGCATCTGCTCTACCTGCTGCACGCTGTCACACTGTATTTGCACCACGAGTGGGTATCTTTTTGATAAGAAAAGTAATCAGAAGATTTGCATAACTAAATTACGGAGATGTTTCGGAACAAAATAAATTTGCATCTTGCTTGCAGTTAATGGATTTTCCAATAGAAATAAACACAACAAAAAAAGGCAGCCAAGGAGAATGGAATAAATTGGGAGCTTGACTTCAGGAAAATTTACAAGCTTAATATTAATACAGCTGTCAAATAAATTCCTGCCTCTACCTTGAATATATAGTCAAGCATTTTAGGGTCTAGCAAAAGTAGCAAGCATTTGGTCTAAAGGAAAACTTAAAACGTCAGATATCATTCACACTTTAAGCCAGTTCTAATTTTAAATATTTTGCATGAGCCGAATATTTTAAAAATAACAACCAAAGTAAGTTAATTCAATAATATTTATCATAATGAAAAGCATATTGCAAGCATAGAAAGAGTCATTTTATTCTGTCTTCTCTGATATTTTAACCAAAATTATTAAAAACTGCAATTGCTGCAGCTTACTTGAAAGCATCCCTTGAGAAGGTAATGGTGAACTGCTTCCTTGAACTGAAGCAATGCTTTTGGCTTTCGAACCCAGATGTTAGAATGGGGGCTGAATTAAATAAGAGATGGTGACCCAATTATCCCTCTTCCCTTTAGTTTAGCTTCATTTAACAGCTCAGTGTATCTCAGTTTCAGCTTCCCCTGAATCCCAATATCATACTGAGTAATCCCATAGGAACTGCATACGCCTTCTTGGGAATTCATATTTGTGAGAAGGTAAGTCAATTAAACTGAATATTATTGCACATATTTCCTCATCTTAAACAAAAGGATGCAAATTGCTGGAGTAACTCAGCAGGTCAGGCAGTATCTGGAGGACATGGATAGGTGACGTTTCAGGTCGAGACCCTTCTTCAGATAGGAAGTCTCACAGAACTCAAGTTGGAAAGAGGAGGAGAACTTCTTCAAAGTAGGCATACCTTGAGGAAACTTCGCAGTGGAGCAGTCGAAATGTAGAAACAAAGAACTGCAGGTGTGCTGGTTAATATGCAAAAGGACACAACATGCTGGAGTAACTCAGCAGGTCAGGCAGCATCTCTGCAGAAGTCTGAAGAAGGGTCTCGACCTGAAATGTCACCTATTCAAGTTCTCCAGAGATGCTGCCTAACTTGCTGAGTTACTCCAGCACTTTGTGTCCTTTTGTGTATCAATCAGCATCTGCAGTTCATTGTTTTTTTCCTCATCTTAACTTGATGTAGTGACAGACACATAGGTGGTGGCCCGTCGATAACAGGTCACCGTAAATTTGCAATGAGGTCAAGTGGTCAAATCTGTCGTGACCCGCTGCCCTTGTCAAACTGTAGATCGGTTTGTCTCAGTGGTAACTGATTCCAAGCTAAAATCCACCTTTTTGATGTAAGCTTCCATGAACTACTTTATGAAACTTTGGTGAATAATAAACTAAAATCCTTCTCTTAAGAATTCACCCTGGTTCAGTAGTATTAAACACCGCATATAACAATGGTTGCACATTGGGCTCTGTCTGCAAAATTTGTTGTGAATTGTAGTAACAAGTTACAATGTAATGCTGTTACTTATCACATAATTACCACTACTGACTGAGAATGAATTTCTGGTTGCTGCAAGTGTTCCCGTAACAACTTATTTCCATTGTAAGCTGTCATGTAGACATTTATAATGGATACCAACTGCAAATCCCTCCGATAGTAATGTTTTCAAAATCCTGGGCCTTCTTCTCCTTCACTGTTCAAAAAGTTATGAATTTGTCACAACAGTTCATAAGTTGTAGGAGCAAGATTCAAGATTCAAGAAGTTTATTGCCATGTCAACAAGTTGATAGGAATGTGTCTTGGTTCGCTCTCAGACAGATACAATACAGTACAATACAACCACCACATACACCACGATAAATAATACAGACAATACCGTACGAAGGACAATATATACAGGAAGGACAGTACCCAGCAGCTTCATGTTAAGCGTAAGTGCAAGTGCAAAAGAAAGTGCAAAGTGATTAGTGCAAATTCAAATATCTGATGGCTTGGAGGTAGGTGCTGTCTCTGAAGCGAGATGTTTTACTTTTAATGCTTCTATATCTCCTTCCTGATGGGAGGAGATTAAAGAGGTAATGTGCCGGGTGAAAGTGGTCTGCTATGATTTTTTTGGCCTTTCTGGTGAGTCTTGTTGCGTAAAGTGATGTCACTGAGGGAAGTCTGCTGCAACCGATGATCTTAGAAGCTCGGCGCACTATTCTCTCCAGCCGAATCTTATCCTGCGAGGTTGTGTGACCATACCAGACAAGCATGGAGAATGTGAGTATGCTTTCTATGGTAGACCTATAGAAGTGGGTCATGGCTGGTCGACTGACCCTGAATTTTTTGAGCTGCCGCAGGAAGTAGAGTCGCTGGTGGCACTTACTGATTATGAGACTGGTGTTGAGCTCCCATGATAGGGATTGATGTATGGTGGTCCCAAGGAACTTAAAGGAGGTGACCCTCTCAACCACCTCTCCATTGATGAAGAGAGGGAGGAGAGGGGTGGCCTTCTTTCTGAAATCAACAACCAGCTCCTTAGTTTTTGAGATGTTAAGTATGAGGTTGTTGTTCTCACACCACCTTACTAGCTCCTCTACTTCACTACGGTAAACGGTTTCGATGTTATTGGTAATAAGACCTGCCACAGATGTGTCATCTGCAAACTTAAATAACAAGACAGAGTCAGAGTGTGAACAGCAAAAATGTGTGTATACAGAGTACAGAAGAGGTGATAAAACGAAACCCTGGGGGGCGCCGATGTTCAGGAACCTAGCCAGTGAGACATGGTTACCAATTTTTACCACCTGTTTTCTGTCACATAGAAAGCTATAGATCCATTTACATAGAGATGAGCAGAATTAGGCCATTCGGCCCATCAAGTCTACTCTGCCATTCAATCATGGCTGATCTATCTTTCCCTCTCAATCCCATCTCCTGCCTTCTCCGCATAACCCCTGACACGCATATTAATCAAGAAAATATAAATCTCACCTTAAAAATATCAATTGACGGCCTCCACAGTCTTCTGTGGCAATGAATTCCACAGATTCACCACCCTCTAAACCACTAAAGAAATTCCTCCTCATCTCCTTTCTAATGGTGTGTCCTTTTATTCTGAGGCCATTGGCTCTGGTCCTGGACTCTTCCACTAGTGGAAACATCCTCTCCATATCCACTCTATCCAGGCCTTTCACTATTCGGTAAGTTTCAATGAGGTCCCCCCCCTCGTCCTTCTAAACTAAACAGAGCGGTGACAATATGAATGAGCCCATTCCATCGCTGTGAAAAGCCAATGCATGTTGTCCCACTCCTTCGCTCGATCCTCTCAGCCCTACAACTTTTCTTCTTAAATCCTGTCCAGTTTCCTATTGAAATCGGATTGAATCAGCTTCCTCTCTGCTTTCAGGCTGTGAATTCTACATTGTCGCTACTCAATAGGTAAAAAGGATTTTCCATACGTCCTAAGAGAGACACAAAATGCTGGAGTAAGTCAGCGGCACAGGCAGCATCTCTTCAGGTCGGAAGAAGGGTTTCGACCCGAAACGTTACATATTCCTTCTCTCCAGAGATGCTGCCTGCCCCGCTGAGTTAGTCCAGCATTTTGTGTTTATCTTTGGTGTAAACCAGCATCTGCAGTTCCTTCCTTCACATTTCCATAGGTCCTCCTTGATTGTGTTGCAAACTTCCGTACATCTGCTTCCTCTCATTCTCAAACATATCAACTAAGGAAGTCTTATTCACTGTCGAAAATTGAGAAATTCCAAAGAATCAGCCCGCTTTACTTTCCAAGCTTTATTCTACTGCAACAAACTTGTTTCATGTCATTCAAGTCATTTCTAGATAGGACAATATATTAAAATAAAGCTCAGTGCGTGACACACAAATGAAGGCCAATTCAACCCTGGCGTGACTGTCAGCCTTTAACCTTCTTTCAAACGATGGCATATTTTCTCTCAGTTCCATCCACCCCCTTCGTCCAAACCCCAAGTTACACTGAGTAACTCTCCCACTCACAAACAATTATACAGTATGTACTTGTTTCAAGTAGCACAGATCTGCTGCCTCACAGCTCCAGGTTTTTGGGGAATATGGGCCAAACACAGGCAGGAGGGACTAGTGTAGATGGTGCATGTTGGTCGGCATGGGCAAGTTGTGCTGAAGGGCCTGTTTCCATGCTCCATGACTCTATGTGTGAGAAAGAACTGCAGATGCTGGATAAAATCGAAGGTAGACACAAAATGCTGGAGTAACTCAGCGGGTGTGGCAGCATCTATGGAGAGAAGGAATGGGTGACGTTTCGGGTGAGGAAGGGTGTCACCCATTCCTCTCTATAGGTGCTGCCTCGCCCGCTGAGTTACTCCAGCATTTTGTGTCTACCTTCTATAACTGCCGAACGGCAGAAGAGTTTTGTGAAGAAAGCTGCTCAAGTTAACTTTAGTCTGAGGTTCATGGTATCTAATTTGCAGAAATACTGAACAGGGTCGAACAGCATCTATGGAGTGAGAAACGGACAAGGAATTTTAATTTCGTTTCTTTATCTACAAATATTAGGCATTTTCAGCATTTTATTTACATTTTCCAGTATCTGCGCTTCTTTGAATTACAATAGTTAATTTATTTATTGTGTACATCAGTAAATCAAACACAGAAAAAGATTGTTCAGTATAGTGAAAAATTGAAATATATTACTTCGGCTCAAGAAAGAGTTACTTTAAGCAAAGAAGCAAACTAAACTGACATGACTCCCACTCCATGCTAAATCATCAGGTGTTTAATTATTTTATCTTCTCACATTCAAATCAGCGAATAGAGCTGGAATAATGTCAATAGCTATAAATAAAATGCAGCTTATTTTCTCCAGCTCCCCGCTGCCAGAAGACACATCTAATTAAACAATATTGCTTTGCTGCTAAGTATGCTAGCTAATTCAGTCAAAGTGTTTTACTGGTCCAATATTTATTCAGTGTGCTTCATACACCTTTGTGGTCCTAACCTCAACTGTTAAGGATATAAGTTGGTCTGTCTCTTCTATAGGTCTAGAGTCAGCATTAAATAGATAATTAAAAGTCTTGGTTCTTGGTTTCTTGATCCTCCAAAATATTCCAAATGGAATTTAAACTGGAGTCCCACAGCTGCTGAGGCTACGTTGAATAATCTTAAACCTTTATCCTCATCCTGATCTAAGTCCTGGTGCATCCACTCCGGCAGTGCAGAGCATCTGGCCATTTTCTTCACCAGCAACGGTGGGGAGAGAGAGACCTGGCATGTTACCTGTTCCAGCTGCAACAGGTAACGTGCAGAAGTGGGCAACTTTATGGTTGTAGTGAGTGGATGGGATGCAAGCAGAAGCTTCCACGTGGGGCATCCCGGGCAATGCTGATGACAGAAACTGTACCACAGTGACTGACTGAAGTAGCCAATTCTGCAACCACCGACCGTCAACCGTCACTGACTGACCGGAAAGACGTGATATAGAAGGTGGCCGGACACGAGGAAGAAGAAGTGAGTGGATAAGGTAACACAGTGGGTTCGTTCGTAGACTGATGGCCAGAGATTTGGGCCATTGATCATAAGGAATAGGAGTAGAATTAAGCCACTCGGCCCATCAAGTGTACTCCGCTATTCAATCATGGCTGATCTACCTCTCCTTCCTAACCCCATTCGCCTGCCTTCTCCCCATAATCTCTGACACCTGTACTAATCAAGAATCTATCTATCTCTGCCTTAAAAATATCCACTGACGGCCTCCACAGCCTTCAGTGGCAAAGTATTCCACAGGTTCACCACCCTCTGACTAAATACATTTCTCCTCATCTCCTTCCTAAAAGAGCGTCCTTTAATTCTGAGACTATGACCTCTTGTCCTAGACTCTCCCACTAGTGGAAACATCCTCTCCACATCCATGCTATCCAAGCCTTTCACTAATCTGTATGTTTCAATGAGGTCCCCCCTCATTCTTCTAAACTCCAGCGAGCACAGGCTCACTGCTGACAATGATCGAGAAACCAAAACTCAAATCCCAGGATGGCATCGAGAGAATTTAAATTAAATAAGCTTTAAGAACAATATGCTCATTGGGAAGCATGAAAGTATTGGAATTGTTATAGAAATCCACTTGCTTTATCAGGAAAGTAAATCCTCCAAAATTTACCTGGCCTGGCCTAGAGTTTGTGACTCCATACCCAACCAATATGGTTGCCTCTGACTAAACAAGGCCAATTCATAATGGACAACTATAGCATTGCCAGAAACATCCACACCCGGAGACCGAATATGTAGTAAAATACTTTTAAGAGAACTCTTAGCTTCTTGAGTGAAGTTGGTTGCCTAAATATCAATATAATCAATTCAATGATAAACACATGCACAGGACCTAGGAATAGATATAAGGAATTGCAGGTGCTGGTTTACAAAAAAAGACACAAAGTGCTGGAGAAACTCAACGGGTCAGGCAGCATTCCTGGAGAGCATGGATCAGCGACATTTCAGGTTAGGATCCTTCTTCAGACTGTTTGAGGAGGGGGAAAAGCTGCAGAGAGGAGAGGCAGGACAAAGCCTGGCAGATAATAGGTTGATACAGGTGAGGGGGTATTTGATAGTCAGATGGTGGACAAAGGCCAGAAATTACAAGACAGAAGGAATGAGACAACAGGATTGAAGAGTTGCAAACTGTGAAGCTAGAGGAAGGAATGTCGGTGGAAGTTGGAGGACCTGAGTGAGCCGACCCTGCAAATACATGTGTTAGCAATGCTTACATTTCACAGCCATCGTTTGGGATTAACTGATTTCAACCAGGGTGCAACCTGCTACAAATAGAGTCAGGGAGGTGACCCAGGGTTGTGATGTTCTCCCTTCATTGATGTTTACTGATATTTCATTCCAGATCGCCAGCATCTTTAGGTCTTTGCTTCCTTCTTGTCCCTTGCCACCATCACATAGAAACATAGAAATTAGGTGCAGGAGTAGGCCATTCGGCCCTTCGAGCCTGCACCGCCATTCAATATGATCATGGCTGATCATCCAACTCAGTATCCCGTACCTGCCTTCTCTCCATACCCTCTGATCCCTTTAGCCACAAGGGCCACATCTAACTCCCTCTTAAATATAGCCAATGAACTGGCCTCGACTACCCTCTGTGGCAGGGAGTTCCAGAGATTCACCACTCTCTGTGTGAAAAAAGTTCTTCTCATCTCGGTTTTAAAGGATTTCCCCCTTAAGCTGTGACCCCTTGTCCTGGACTTCCCCAACATCGGGAGCAATCTTCCTGCATCTAGCCTGTCCAACCCCTTAAGAATTTTGTAAGTTTCTATAAGATCCCCTCTCAATCTCCTAAATTCTAGAGAGTATAAACCAAGTCTATCCAGTCTTTCTTCATAAGACAGTCCTGACATCCCAGGAATCAGTCTGGTGAACCTTCTCTGCACTCCCTCTATGGCAATAATGTCCTTCACATAATCACATAATTGTAGCGGACAGTTTGTAACTCTACACAAGGACAAGAGCATAACTAAGCTGGGTTAGAATTTGCTCTGCAATATCCCACACGGGTAATTATGAACTTGGAGATATTCTTAAGTTAGTCATGTACTACAAGGAAAACTAAAACATCACATTGAATTGTGGTTTAAAAAGATTGAGACAGCAATGAAAGGTAGGTTACTGTACAAAATTTTATTACAGATAAAAGTCCATAGTTTTCTGTTTAAAATACATATACTATAGGTTTTCATTTAGAAAATCCTAAATATTAATAATGTGAAATTAGCTAAATTAAAGTTTTATTTTTAATTTTGCCTGTATTCAGTAAAATGCTTCTCAAATTCTACCACAGTTTAAAAACTGTGTGTGACTCGACTTCCAATTATAAGGTGTTAAGTATTTCTATAGGGTGCATTAATTGATCACGTCATCAAGTTTCCCAAATGCCAATTGTCTTTAAAAGTAATTGTGCTTTAAAATATTTGCATAATGTCACTGTTTCAGTACAAGAACATTGCAAGAACACAAAATGGAAAATGTTGAAACTTAGCATGCTGAATACAGAGGGAATAAAACAACCATGCACGCATTACAGCTCCATTCATACTGTAGCTTTCTCAACTAACCGATAATAACATGCACTAACCGTAAAAACATTCTCTGTCCCATGAAGCTGTGACTAATTTTTAATGCAGCCTTGCTTAATCTTCTCTCACCGTAAGGAAAGTTCTAATCCGCAGATAAAATTAATCAGTGGAAAATCTGTAACAGTCTTCCCTCCCCCAACCCCTCCCCATCCCCCCCCCCCCCCCCCCCCCCCCCCCTCCCACCTTTCTCACAAAAGTCGAAGAATTTTAGATAGTACAAATGCATCAAAGTACTTCATGCTATAAATATTTAGACGTGTTACAAATTAGCTGTTCAGCGAGTTCCTGAGCCACTGGAACAGCTCATCTTCTAACTGGTCATGCCATCGAACATTTGTGTCCACTATTTCAATGGCTTGTGTGAAGGAGGCATCTTCCCCCTTTCTGAGGTTCTTTACGAAGCTCTTCAGCTGCAAATTGGGAAGCAAGTTAATTGGAATCGGAAAAACCTTGCCCAGCTTGACACACTACAAACCTGTCCTCTCTTTTACAGGCTATACACCCGATATAGTAAAGTATGGACATTCTGAAGTTTAATTCCATACACATGAGAAGCAAAGTTTGTTGTACAGACAGTACAGTACAGAACAAATATTGACTTTCATGTCTTTCAACATATCAGATAAACAAGACCCTGTCAATCTATCTTTCATTTTGTTTTTATCATATGGAGTGTTTGCATATCTTTGCATATCTTTCATACATTTGTTCAATATCTATCAATATAGTTTGAACTATACCCAGCTGTAATATGATGCTATATAAAATATTCAGGTGTGGAATGGGGTGTGTTGAGCACCGGGCAAGTTGGTGGGAGTAACAAACTGATACCCGATGCTTGTGCCAGGAATCTCAAGGTGGGTTCAGGTGACATTTGAATGTAGTGGTAATCTGTGGGCATGTGCTTGTTGGTTATGGACTTAGCCACCTTGATTCAGGTCAGGATGGGACAACCATTCTCCTGGAGGGTGGAATATATTCCAACGATAGAGTACTGTATTTCTTGTAGAACCAAGAGGAGCACAAAATATATTTCCCAGGAACAGTTATTTTCTATTGACTGGTGAAAGGAGAGTGGTTAAAAAGGTGTGTTGGAAGGAACTGCAGATGCTGGTTTAAACCGAAGATAGACTGGCAGTCCGCCTGAGATGGTACAGTTCACTTAGTGAACTCCATCTGTTTCATGTTGGAACAAGCTTGCAGAGACAGATTTTGTTTTATATTTTTAACCAGTGTCTTGGCAAAATGGAAGAATTGAAATCAGTTTGCTCAGGAACGTAAAATGGAAGAAAACAGAGACAATTCAATAGAAAAAAAATCAATTGTAATAAGAAACCATTGGGTCTTAGATAGGCAGTGAATGGAGGGATAGGGATCATGTGCAGGCATATAAGATTAGTTTAACTTGGTATCTTGATTGGCACAGACATTGTGGGCTTGTTCCTGAGCTGTAATGTTCTAGAGGATAGACACAAAAAAATGGAATAACTCAGCGGGACAGGCAGCATCTCTGGACAAAGGTAGTAGGTGATGTTTCGGGTCGAGACCCTTCTTCAGACTGAAAGTCAGGCGAAAGGGAAACAAAAGATATAGATGGTGATGTAGAGGGATATTTAAAGATATTCAAAAAAAGTTACAATGATAAAGGTCATTGTTAAGTGTTTGCTGGGTGAGAACAAGTACATACAATGAGACTCAACAAGACGACTCTGAAACTGGTACATCTTGGGTGGGGGAGAGATGGAGAGAGAGGGAATGCAGAGGATACTTGAAGTTAGAGAAATCAATATTTATTAAACAGGTCACCACCTGACCATCATCCCGACGAGACGGCTGTAAATCAGGCTGTCCGTAGCGGCGACTACGGAGGGTTCATGGCCCCAACCACGGGTGAACAAGGAGGAGGCCTTACTGAACTTTGTGCCTTCCACCACAGTGAAAAATGCTGTGGTGGATGTTTGTGCTAAATTTTATTGTGTATTGTGTGTTCTTTTTTAATTGTACCGCTGCTGGCAAATTCATTTCACTGCACCTTCGGGTGTATGTGACAAATAAAATTGACTTTGAAATTTTACAAGCTATAAGTGGGTTTATTGGTGACTTCCTGCTTTTGATAGTAGAAATGGATGCAGTCAAACCCCCGAATACAGAGGCATTGGGGTGAACGTACTCCAGGAGGAACCATGGCAATGACCTGGTAGTGGAGAGAAGATAGTGGAGGGTCTGAGCAACAGGTTAATGGAAATGGGCAGAAGCGAATAGGGAAGGTGCTTCCCTTGCTCAACTAAGGATCCCCCAGTGAGTGCTTTACTTCATTTAAAAATTCTAATATTACCATAGTGGACCAAAAAACATTCTTCCATCTATATCATACCCCAATTCCAGCTCCCATTACTACTCCACTTCCCTTGCTTGAGATTTACCTTGAGACCATTCCCAAAGACACCAGCATCTTGATCTCTCACTGAGTTACATCAATATTTATTTTCATAATGTAAAGAATGATATACATTCTTTAAATGGGCCAAAATGAATTTGAACCTCACATTCTTAGTTCAGAGATATCTCCTCCAGAATTTTTTGTTGCATTAGTTACCCTAAGATGCTCAGCATGCACTTAATTTATTATCAATAATAGCGGGGGGGGGGGGGGGGGGGGGGGGGGGGGATATGAACTGATATGACTTAACCTGGTAAAAATGTAATAAACAATGTGCCTGGAGATTAATTCTAAGATGGTAGAACCAGATGTGCTACATAATGGTGCTACAATTGTATGCTGCTTCCAGCCAAGTTGAAGGAGCAGAGTTTGATCTTGTGTACAAAATAATGAGAAGAATAGATCGGGCAGTTGCACAGAACCCCTGGCCCAGAATAGGGGAATCGAGAACCAGAGGACATAGAATAAGGTGAACGGGAAAGGATTTAATAGGAATCTTAGCTGCTGGAGGAGGTGGTTGAGGTACTATTGCAACATTTAAGAAACATTTAAACGGGTACATGGATAGGACTGGTTTGGAAGGATATGGGTCAAACGCAGGCAGGTGAGACGTGTAAATGGGATATGTTGATACGTGTAGGCAAATTGGGCCGAATGGCCTGTTTACACACTGTATGACTATGACTATGAGTAGATCATACAGCTGCAATTATGTGGCACTGTTTGCATTCTCCACTGGGAATCAGGTTTTCTCACTAGTATCAGCTTAAAGCGTATATAAAAGGGAAATCATAATGTGCGCTTAAAACATTTACCTCATTAAATTCAACTTCTGTACTCAGAAACTCTGTCACACCTTTGATGAGCCTGGAGATAATAAACAAAGCTTCTCCAAACCTGTGAAAATTATAAAATGTAATGCATAACATATTTTGTGTCTAATCCATGCATTTTAATGTGGACCACATTTTAAAAAGAAAATAATTTTATTTTATGCTAATGAATGATTCCATTGAATAGTTCAAAATTGTTTACCTTGAATTAAATGTGGCCCATTTTTCCTGGAAGAATTTCCAGGCCAAATCTCGACCATTTGGATACTTAGCCACGTGAATTATAACATCTATGACATTCTGATCAGGTACCAATTGGGAACTTAGTGATAAGTTAAGAAGCCTTCAAGATAAAATATATATATATATTAGTCCACTAAATAATATCATTTGCAAACTAAATAATGGACTTTACACTGATGCACTTTAATAGCTAATTAACCTGCTCAACAAAAGTGGGTTTTTGCTGCACGCCAGGGACTCCAGTAGGATCTTCCTCTCCAGAACAACAGTTGAGGATTGGTATTTGCTCCATATGAATTCCCACACATTGTCATCCATGAGTGAAATCCCAGTGCAGTAAACAATGTCTCTAACATTTGGTGGTATTCTGAAACATATCAATGTACAGTGTTAGTATGCAATGCATCACATCCAAAGTGTTCCTGGCATTAAGATCTAGTCCATTAATAATCCAAACCTGATTTTAGAACTGGGTTAAAAACTGCGGTCGGTAATCCCTTTTATCTGTGACTATAATTTGGTCGGTGCTTGATAGAGACAGCATTATGCACAGGCAGAGTGTAAGTAGCTGTGTAACTCTTCTGTCAATTACATTATTGACCACACTGCCATAAGTGACTGAGATTAACTTGATCAATATAATTTGGTTGCAATTATCCTCCACTCAATGCACTTTTTTGTTGAGAGAGTTCCCTGCTTTTATTGGGATAAAATGGCGTCACTTTTTAATAAATTCTGTTTACCGAGTAGCCTGATTTTGCTGTTATTGATGATTTGCTAAGTGCAGATAGATATATTCCCTACTTTGCCCCCAACTCTTGGTATTGCCATTTAATTTTCAAAGATTTTGAGATGAGGATGATTGATGAGGTAGGCCAGTGGATGTTGTATGCATGGACTTTCAACAAGGTCTCTCATGGTAGACTGATCCAGAAGGTCAAATCACATGGGATGCATGGTGAATTGGTAAATTGGATACAAATTGCTTAGCTCTAGAAGCTAGAGTATAAAGGTAGAGCGTGTGTTATGCTGACTAGTGGTGTCTGACCAGCTGTGAGACCTATGTTGCTTGTGATATATATGAATATTTTGGATGAAAATGTAGGTGGGTAGCTAAGCGAGTTTTGTAGATGGCACAAAAATTAATGAAGCAATGGGTATTCAGAAAAATTGTCAAATAATATAGCTGTATATAGATCAGATGGAAATACGGGTGGAGAAATGACAGGTGGAGTTTAGTCAAGGTGTTGCGCTTTGGCAGGTCAAAGAGGAACAATTACAGTCAATGACATTGACATACATAAGAATCTTGGAGTGTAAGTCAATAGTTCACTGAAAGTGACAGCACAAGTAGATAGGGTGATAAAGAAGGCATATGGCACATTTGTCTTCATCACTGGGCTTTAAGTATAAGAGACAGGAAGTCATGTTGCATCTTTATAAAACTTTGTTTCGGCTAGGTTTGGAGTATTGTGTCCAGTACTGCTCGCTGCTTTGCACGAAAGGTGTGGAAGCAGCAGAGGCTGCAGAAGAGGTACAACGGGATGTTTCCTGGATTAGAGAGTATTAACTATAAGGAAAGGTTGGATACATTTGGCTTGTTTTCTCTGTAGCTTCAGAGGCTTAGGGACAACTATACAAAAGTATACAAAATTGTGAGAGTTCAAGTGTTCAAGTTCAAGTGATCAAGTGTTCAAGTGAGTTTATTGTCATGTGTCCCTGATAGGACAATGAAATTCTTGCTTGGCATGGATAATGTCGAGACACGAGCCTTTTTCGTTGGATGGAAATGTTAAATATTAGAGGGCACAGCTTTAATGTGAGAGTGGGTAAATTTAAAGAATATTTCCAAGGAAGGTTTTTTTTTGCACATAGGTCGCTGCCTAGAATGCACACTGAGGGGAGGTGGTAGAAGCAGATATGATAGCAACATTCAAGAGGCATACAGGCAGGTATGAAGAATATGCAGGGAGCTGAGGGGTAAAGATCATGTGCGGGCCGATGGGATTTGTTTGATTTGGAATCATAAGGTCATAAGTTATAGGAGTAGAATTAAGCCATTCGGCCCATCAGGTCTACTCCGCCATTCATTCATGGCTGATCTATCTCTCCCTCCTAACCCCATTCTCCTGCCTTCTCCCCATAACCCTTGACACCCAAACTAATCAAATTGTCGATCAATTTGACAACTGAATTTGACAACAATTTGACAATTTGACAATTCAACAACTCTGCATCATTGTCGACAAAGACATCATGCTTAGAAGGGCCTGACCCTGTGAAGAACTGTTCTATGTTCTCTATTCAATGCAGTACATTAAATGTGTGCCAATAAATGAATTGTAAAAATATGACAGCCAAACCATGCACAGCAAACTCCCACACACATCAGTGCTAAATAATCTGTGCTTAGCAATGGTGATGAGATATGTATCAGCCAAAGATAGACACAAAATGCTAGAGTATTCAACAGCGGGACAGGCAGCATCTCTGGATAAAAGGAATGGGTGACGTTTCGGGTCGAGACCCTTCTTCAGACTGAACCAAAATGCCTTCACTTCTCTTCTGTGTGGTCACTCATGTCCACCTGATGCAGGCCAGTAAACTTGGTTTAGCATCTTACTGAAAAAGTACTATTGTCAGCATAACCCTCTGTCAGTAGTACAATCACCACAGATATTTGTACTCGAGTCCCTAGAGTGGGCCCTGAACTTGAGGTATATAGCATGTATCATGATAGCAAATGAGCCACTAGTTACAGAGGTAAACAATTACAAGTACAATGATAAACTGCTTTCTGGGTGCTTGATTTAAAAAAAAATCTATTTCTATTTTAAACAACGCCAAGTTCCACCTGAAAACATCCTACCGCACCATTATATCTGAATGCTTTTATGTGTCCAAATCTGTTGGGGAGAATAGAGACTTACTGAGAAATAAATAGCTCCCAAAAGAAACAGATTTCAACATAACTAACATAAATTCAACTGAAAAAAAAAGGCATGAACAGCTAGTACATTTTACAGTGCAGCTCTTTCAGATTTAACAGGTCAGTGAATGACAAAGTTGATTTCTAAATATGCAACAGAGTTATATTATTGCCCATCCACTGTGTCAGTAGAGAAACTTCCACCTGAATAGAAGTAGAGGAGCACAGGGCTCACATGGTCATTTCTTTCAGTGGTGGTAACTTTGCCTGCAGTGTTCATCTGAATTTCTAATTATCACGGCTAGAAAGCAAATCTCGCTCGTGGTGCATTATGTTATTCATGTACACCATAACAGAGAAGGTTGCTGTACTGGTGTTAAATCATTTTTGGAAATACTTCTCTGTGCAAAAAAAGGAGTCTTCGTCAAAAATGTCAGCACTGTTGACACAGTGTGCAGGGAGTTTGTACAGTATTCATCAATTCATCAAGAAAATCCCCTCCCTTCACACTGCACACCATATTTAACAAATTGATCATTGCTAGGAAAAAATATTTGCAACGAATGTTAATGCTTTTGTAAATTGTACTAACCTAATACTGTATTTATTAATTTACTCCGCATGGCAATCATATCTTTAATAGTAACACAACTTTTGCAGTGGTTCAATTAATTTTACCAAATGCATTTTTCTATTTGGAGACACAAGGAACTGCAGTTGCTGGAATCTTGAGCAAAACACAAAGTGCTGGAGGAACTCCAGGGATCATGCATTCCAGGTGGGAATGGATAGGCAATGTGTTGGGTTGGGATAAAAAAGTGTTGGAGTAACTCAGCGGGTCAGGCAGCTTCACTGGAGAATATGAATAGACAGCATTTCAGGTTGAGGCCCTTCATCAGACCAATTGTAGAAGGGGGGGAAGAAAGCTGGATGAGTAGTGGGAATGGAACAAACTGAGAGGTTCAATCAGTCTGAAGAAGGGGCCCGACCCCAAATGTCACCTATCCATGTTCTCCAGAGATGCTGCCTGACCCGATGAGTTACTCCAGCACTTTGTATGTTTTGTAAACCAGCATCTGCATTTCCTTGTATCTATATTTCGGGTCGGGACCTGACCTGAGTGGTGAGGGAGGGACAAGCTGATGGGTACATTCAGTCTGAAGACCTGAAACATCACCTGTCCATTCCCTCCACAGAAGCTGCCTGACCCGCTCAGTTACTCCAGCACTTTGCAATTTTCTATTTTATTTGTTCATCAGACTCTACCTACTAAAAATGCAGGCTTTGAAGCTGATGTGCAATGCTATTTGCACACTTTTGAACTATTTGAGTAACTATTTGTCAGGTGTGAGTTTTAAATGGAGTGAGCAGTGCATGATCAACATTTACCAAGCTTTCAACGTTGAATATTTTCTTCCCTTGTGGCATTTTTAGTTAACGATCAGATCAAGGCACCAAGTTTGGTCTGGTACAGTTGACATCTTTCAACATTAAACACAGAGTTTGTGACGAAGAAATATGTTTATTCCCCCATCCATCAGATACTGCATTTTGATATAATTACTTCTCAATAACATTACGTACATTAGATAACAAACACACATTAGAAGCAAAGACTGTCACATACAGAGTGCACTAAAAGAACAACTCATCTCTGCCTGCATAACAGCAGGGGAATTAAAAAAGTAAAATACTGGCCCTTGGTGCACAATAAGATGCCGTACTAAACATGGGCAGTAAGCAATTCAACAGAGCTTGAAAAGATGCATTCAAGCAAAGCTGCACGGGGGCAATGCTAATTTATGCAAGGGACCCTGAAAGTAAAATGTAATTGTTCACAAGATTTAAAAATCAGGACACGTACTGTAAATACAATGACACCACTGGATGCACGGATACTCAGATACTGCTAATTTTTTTATTTTATTTTTTATTTATTTATTTATTCCGAACAAGTAAAGACATTAAAGACATTAATAGTAACAAAATCGAAATTATCAAACAATTGGACATTACAATCAATATTTACAAAGCAATGAAAAGAACAAAAGCAAAGTTCCAATGTGTCTGTACAAGCTCGAAAAGGAGTGAGAAGAAGAATAACTTATTAAATCTCACCCCTCACAATCTAATCCCACTGAAGAGGTGGTATAGGGAATCAGGTATGTTGTGGATCAGTGGAGTTGGGGGAGGGTGGTAGATAGAAAATCAAAGAGGGGGCGGAGAGCTCTGACCCTGGCGACATCAGGTCAGAACCATTGTAGTTGAGAGAATCAAAGGTCAGGAATGGAGGTTGTGTTGAATATACTTGTCCAGGGAAGGTTGTTGGAAGGGCAGTGGTGTCATCCATAAGGGAGAATGGGTGATAAAGCGGAGCTAGATGGCGGTTTGTTAAACCAACCATCAGGGCCATGTTAATCACTATGAATACAACTATACTGCTGGCTGATTGATCTTTAGACTCCAGTGCAGCAGATTCCATTAATGTCTACTTCAATGTGAATGCCATTCACCAACCTCAAGTGAACACAAGAATCTTTTCATGTGGCATGAAGAAGGCATGCTTGCATGTCATTCATAGTCACTGTGTTTTCTCGGTAGTTTCCAAGCATATATCATCATATACGTGGATAGCATGCACACCAAAGACAGTTACAAAGTGCATGAGTAACTCAGCGGGTTAGGCAGCAACTCTGGAGAAAAGGAATAGGTGACATTTCAGATCGAGACCCTTCTTCAGACCAAAATGTCTCGACCCAAAATGTCACCTATTCAGATTCAGATTCAGATTCAGAAAACTTTATTGTCTGTCGTAACAGAAAATCTTCTTTGACGTGGCTCAACATACAACCAGGACAATGTACTGATAAGCAGTCATACAACACATATTTCTGCGAGCACACACAGTGTGTATAGATCTTAAAAGCAAGTATAAAGATTAGAAACTGTAAAAATAGACAAGATAAAAGTTGTGGATACGTGTAAAGTGACAGTACGTCAGGGTTAATTTGTCCCTTGTTCATTTTTTATTTAAGCTGTTTATGGCAATGGGTATGAATGAGTTTTTGTGGATGTTTTTCTTGGATAGGGGGACTTTATATCGGCGGCCTGATGGCAGAAGTTGGAAGGACTTGTGCAGGGGGTGGGTGGGATCCTGTGTAATGAGGTTGGCTTTCCTTTTAACTGCCTGGGTGTGGAGTACTGATAATTGATTTTGAGTTTTGCCAGTTATTTTACTTGCTTGATTGATGATCCGGGAAAGCTTTGATTTGTCTTTGACAGAGGTGAGGGTGAACCAGGATGTGATGTTAAAGGTGAGTACAGATTCTATAAATGATTTATAGACAGCTGTTAAAATGTCCTGTCTGACATCAAAGCTCCTGAGTTTCCTCAGCATGAACAGGCGTTGCTGTGCCTTCTTGTACACAGAGTCTGTGTGCTGGGAGAAGGACAGGCGGGTGTCAATCTCTGTGCCCAGGTATCTAAAGGCCTCTACCTGCTCAACATTCCTTTTCTCCAGAGCTGCTGCCTGACCCATTGAGTAACTCCAGATTTTTGTGTCTGTCTTCGGTATCAACCAGCATCTGCAGTTCCTCCCTACACAATAGCGTGCACACCCTTGGACTTTAGATAACATTCACAGATGTAGCATTCTTCAATTGCATGTTAGAATGTTTAGCCCAGGAGGTTATTTTTCTGATTAAACCTACAAGAGAACATCTGTTGCTTGACATTCACAGAGCCATCACTTATAGTTTCCAGACATAACATATAGGACTCCTGAGGAGTGGAAATCCTTCCTGCACAATTCTAATCTTATCTTTGAAACATATATACCTGTTTTGACCAGTTTCCATCCATTTTGAAAGAAGTAGTGTCGCCTTGTTATGACAGTGAACAATTCCAAATTTACAAGACAAGAGAAGAACTTTTCGACGCAGTTCCCTGTTTGAAAAGAAAACAGTGAGTGAAAATGATTTCTATCCGTTGCAAAGTACTGATTATTTGAAAGGTGATGCCTAATGACACCTGAACCTCACGTTACAAACTGATCTTGAAGTTTCATATATGGGAGATGGCAACTTCTGCTGAAAACCACATTCAAACAATGTTATTATTGCAAGTGCTGGCTGTCAGCACCTTAGCAAATCAGTAGGATGCTTAAAACTATATGAATGTATCATCCATCTTATTTACTCCCTTTCCCAAAGTTGCACACTGATGCAGAAAGGCATATTTCCCCATAATGAATTGCTTTGTATTACACATTCAAGATGTGCAAAAGCAAAACCTAACGCCACTTCTGCAGAATTGTTATTCCCCTACAGTGCGGAAGATGTTGCAAGTTAATAATGTAAGCAGTCCTCGGGTTTAATTCAATCAGGTAGCACATAAAGACTCCCAAATCTTTAGTGGTGGAAATTTGCCTTTGGTTAACACTCTAAATCAGCGTTTGGATATCAACTACTCTTTGCACAGTACATGTAGGGCTGCATGGAGGCGCAGCGGTATAGAGTCGCTGTCTTAGAAAGCCAGGGACCCGGGTTGACACTGACTACGGGTGCTGTCTGTATGGAGTTTTGTACATTCTCCCTGTAACCTGCGTGAGTTTTCTCCGGGATCTCCGGTTTCCTTCCACACTCCAAAGACGTACTGTGCTGTTACTCACCCATGTTCTATGTTCTGTGATCACCAACAAACATACAACACATCAAATATAAATCATGTAATTTAACTCCACTTGTCAAACTCAACCACTAATAATCCAAAGTCCTCAGATATTGAACAATGATGATTCAACGGTGACCCTGATAAATAATTTGCCATCAACAGCACTGAAGAATGATTGACTGCTGTATCAGTATTGAATTGGCACAAAAGCTCACATCCATTGCAAAAATATTAAAAAGCTAGGGCTAGAAACTCATCATCTGTTAAATATATTAATTGGTGAAGTTTTCAGGAGAGATTTAGCTCTTAGGATTAAAGGAATCAAGGCCTATGGGGAAAAAGCCGTAACGGGGTACTGATTTTAGATGATCAGCCATGATCATATTGAATGGCAGTGCTGGCTCAAAGGGCCGAATGGACTACTCCAGTACCTATTTTTCTATGTTTCTATACAAAATGTGGTGACATAAGCAACTTGATCTCCAGTTCAGAAATTCAATGGAATGCTACTCGTTTGTACAACAGAGGATGAATTTGTACCCATGAATCTATTTATAAACATTTTATAACATGTGACAAAGGTAAATGATTTTTAACTCAGTCTGATATGATGCTTGAACAACAGAACTGTTTGCTGCATCTTCTGGCCATCCCAGGGCGAGGTACATTGATGCAACCTGCTGCACGACATATTGCTATAAGGAGAGAAAAAGAGTTAGAAGGTGGGTAACTTTTATCAATCCTATTTCATCACATGGTGTTAGTAATGTATTAAGCTACCAATATGCTGTTCTTTCGTATTTATTTATCACATTTGTTAACTGTTATTTTCAGACTATATACAGACAAAGCTATCAATCTAGAATTCAATGGTGGCGCAGCGGTAGAGCTGCTGCCTTACAGCGCCAGAAACCCAGGTTCGATCCTGACTACGGGTGCTGTCTGCATGGAGTTTGTGACTGCATGGGTTTTCCCCGGGTGCTCTGGTTTCCTTCCACATTCCAAAAATGTCCAGGTTTGTAGGCTAATTGGCTTTGGTAAAAATTGCAAAATGTCCCTAGTGTGTAGGATAGTGTTAGTGAACGGGATAATTGCTGGTCGGCGCGGACTCGGTGGGCCTAACAGCAGATAGAGATACAGGCCGTGCTGTAACTCTAAAGTCTCTAAAGTCTAAAGGGTGCAATTGGAAACTTTTCATAGTAGAACTACCTGCTCAAATCTCATTTCCCCCCAACGTCTGACCTTTACTTAAGTACTTAAGATTCTCTAATTATATCATGATAAATAGCTTTAATTGCCAACTGTGGTTATGTTTTCCATATCTCAATAAAACCCTGATAAAAATTGTCATATGTATGGTTTCAAGTTAATTTTCATCAGTTGTGCAGTTCATTGTACAGTCCAAATTGTAATCAGCAGATGCCACTTTGTAGCTTCATATTTTAGTACATGTGCTAACGAGACTGTGAGAGGTAAAATTTCATCCCTGATCACTAAGGAAATGCTAGAAGACTGCTGGTCTATAGAACTGATGTGCTACAATGCTGAGAACTATAATCTTCACACTGTATCTTCCCCTTTGCTCTATCTATTGTACTTGAGTTTGACTTAAATGCATTTGATGCATAATACATCTAATCTGTTTGTGTCGCATGCAAAAAGCTTTTCACTCTACCTCGGTACTTGTGACATAACAAACCTAAACTTAAACCCCAGTGGCACAGCGGTTGAGCTGCTGCTTTACAGCATCAGAGACCCGGGTTCGATCCTGACTAAGGGTACTGTCCGTATGGAGTTTGTAGGTTCTCCCTGTGCATAGTTTTTCTCCGGGATCTCCGGTTTCCTCTCACACTCCAAAGATATACAAGTTTGTAGACTAATTGGCTTGGTAAAATTGCAAATTGTCCCTAGTGTGTGTAGAATAGTGTAAGTGTGCTGGGATCGCTGGTCGGTGCAGACTCGGTGGGCCGTAGGGCCTGTTCCACACTGTATCTCTAAAGGGCCTGTCCCACTTGGCGATTTAGCCGGCATCATATCAGTGTTGCCAAAAGATTTCGAACATTCCAAAATCCAGCGACGACAAAAAAGTGGTTGCGTGACTTGAAAAAATACCGCGCGTCACACGTCACCATGCCGTGTCACCGTCGCGTCATACGTCATCACGCCACATATTTTTTGGTGACATGATACGTGAGTCAATGATGCCGGCAGTCGAAGAAAAAATCGCCAAGTGGGACAGGCCCTTAAGCTAAACTTAACAAACTGACTGATCTGATCCCCCTGACTTCAATGGAATCAATTGTCAGCAGGGAGTCAAATGAAGAGCTTTTATTCCAGCACTAGTGACCCACGACATTATTACCAACTACATTGTGATTGTTTTCAATCTTAATGAATCTTAAAATTTAAACACTTACTTTAAAAATGTTGTACTCCTTGTTCCGGTCCACCAGCCTATCCAGATAAAGCAGCACGTTACTTGCAGCGTGCCAAGGAAGAAACTCCTTCTCCTTGTGAAGGTACTTTATAATCTCCAGAGGAATGCTCTGTGGTAAATAGCCAGCTCTAAGGCAAAGAAGGAAGGAAAACTGAACATAATTATGCATGCACTAACAAAATCTAGTTGTGTCAAATAACTTTTTTAAACTGTTCTAATGCAGGAAAGGTATGGAAACATCAGTGTAAAAACATGATTGCAGTTTGAAATGGAGCCCAACAAACCCAATGTTATCACATACTATCTGTTTTTCTGTCCGATACTGATATGAAGAATTTTTTGAGCCAAGGCCAGTCATGATCTGAAACTCGCTGCAGACAGAATCAATTATTGAAAATCATTGTTGCGGGTGGTCACGGTGGTGCAGCGGTAGAGTTGCTGCCTTACAGCGAATGCAGCGCCGGAGACGCGGGTTCGATCCCGACTACGGGTGCTGTCTGTACGGAGCTTGTACATTCTCCCCGTGACCTGCGTGGGTTTTCTCTGAGATCTTCGGTCTCCTCCCACACTCCAAAGACGTACAGGTTTGTAGGTTAATTGGCTTGGTAAATATAAAAATTTGCCCTAGTAGGTGTAGGATAGTGTTAATGTGCGGGGATCGCTGGTCGTCGCAGGCCCGGTGGGCCGAAGGGCATGTTTCCGTGCTGTATCTCCAAACTAAAAAGAGTGGGTGAATGGGACTGACAAGATTAATCTACTAAAAGCTAGCAAAGAGTTGATGGGCTGAATGGTCCCCTCCCATGGTATAATATTGCAATTTTTTGACTATCTTTATGGCCTGAACAATGTGCATCAATGATTAGAAGGCTGAGAGGAAATGATAGCAATGAGTTTCTCAACTAAATACCTGCAGGGAAAAGTTTATTAAGAGCATTATTTCCCACCTGAATCCATTTTCAAAGACTTGAAAGAGACGGTTTGGAAACATGCCCAAAACAGCCAAGAGGGTCTTTAAATATGCATTGGGGGAACCTAGGGTCTTGGCTGCAGTTAGCTTATCGAACCAACAGAGCATGCAAACTATGCCCAATGCTTCATGCTTTGAAAGGCCCAATTGTTAAAGTTCTGAAAGCGGGTGGAGACGATGCCACCAAATTACCGAATCACAGAGCATGGAAACAGGCCCTTCAGCCCACATGTCCATGCCAACCACAAAACCACCATCTACACTAATCCATTTGTCCTCACACATCTCTGTGAACTCCCCTTCTCATGCACACTTGATTCGTTAATCATCCTCGCCCTCCCCACCATTGAAAGCATCATTATGAGCTGTTGCCTCAAGAAGGCAGCATCTACCATCAAGGATCTCCATCTTCCAAGCCATGCCTCCTCTCACTGCTGCCATCGGGCAAGAGATACAGAACCCTGAAGTCTCATGCCGCCAGGATCAGGAGCAGCTGCTTTCCCCACAACCATCAGTTTCTTAAACTGACCTGTACAGCCCTAATCCAACCCCAGAAATTGAATACTATGGATCTCGCATGGACTTGCTTTCTAATTATGTTTTACACTAAAGTCTTGAAGGATTTATGTGTAATATATGTAAAAATTGTTGTCTGATTCTCTATGATTGTGATGCTTCAGCAAGCAAGATTTTCATTGTACCTAAACCTTACTGTACTTATGCATATGGCAATTAATACAATTTGACTTAGAATCATAGTCATAGTGCTCGGAAAGAGACCCTTTAACCCACCATGTCCAAGTTGGCCGACTGGGCTAGTCCTATTTGTCTGCGTTTAGCCCATAATCTATAAACCGTTCCTATCCAACACTTGACAGTACATTATTTCTCCAAATAAAACCCAAATAAACAATAATTTTCCACAGGCACTGCCTCCCATCAATAGCTTATTATTTTAAAATATCCATTTATTGGGGACAGTATTTTCACTGGTTATAATATTAAAAGCACCCTGAAGCCTACTAGTATTTCTGCACCATGCTCTGGGTGGTGTTTGGGGTGGGAGATTGCAACCTTCACGTGGTCCGTCCTGTTTCGACAAATGCAATCAACCCAGCGTGCACAATCAAATAAGGTCAAATAGAACAAGTTGTCCGACAACTTTAGGCTGTGCACGCCACATGCAAGAAGAAGAAGGTGGGGTTTGCTTCTTGTTGGAATCATATGGTGTGAGAGGTAGTTTCTGATGTACCTCTGATGGCATGAGATCAAGTGCAGATTATGCGATAAGTCACAGACAGGAAGCTCATCCTTCCTCCTCCATCATATATGATTTGGGCCATGGTACATTTCAAAGGTCTGTATTTGCTCAAAACTCTACTAATACAGTCAAGACTAGGTTCATTTATGCATGTGTAAGGGCAAAAAAAGATAATCCACTTTATTCTTAATTCTCCATTTTACCTGGCCATTGAGAATAATATCTTCCAATGGTCAGGAGCAGAAACTCCAATTGTTGGTGCATTTTCCCCACCGACAATACACTCTCCGTCAATATGTCTTGACTTAGACCCTGTCACACTATGAGCCCAGCTGGAGTACTGACTCTGGATACAGGCATGTAGTTCCTATCCAACACTCGGGCACAATCTTGAAACAGCCCTCAGTGCCAACAGTGCACTCATTTGGAAATGGATACTACACGACAAAATGCAATATAGCATTTCCTCTCCACTGTTAGGCAACATCCAGGCAGAGACTAATGATCCGTCTTCAATATCGACTGTGTCTCTTGCCCACATTGGTGCTACAGTGGCTCAGCTGGTAAATCTGCTGCCTCAGAGCTCCAAAAACCTGAGGGCAATGTTCATCTCTGATGCTATCTGTGCGGAGATGGAAGTTTACCATGTGACTGCATGGGTTTCCTCTGAGTGCTCCATTTCCTTCCCATATTCTAAAGGTGTGCATATTAGTAGGTATTTTGGTAAATCACTGGATACTATAAATTATCTGTAGTATGCATGAATGATAAAATACAGTGGGAATTGATGGGAATGTTAAAGGATAAATTAGGAGGAATGAAATGCTCTGTGAGTCTACATACTGTAAACTCAATGGGCTTAAATGGCCACCTTGTATATCACAAAGGAATAAATATTCAACATTTTTTCTTTCTATTTCAGATTTCTAACATCCGCATTATTTTGCCTCGGAATCCTTCCTGAATATCTTTTCCCAGAATTCATCTACTACAAGTCCTTCAGAAAATATGTGTACGAAGGATCTGCAGACCCTGGTTTACACTGAAGATCGACACAAAATGCTGGAGTAACTCAGCGGGTCAGGCAGCATCTCTGGAGAAAAAGAATACGGTCTTGACCCGAAACACACCTATTGCTTTTGTCGATGGAGATGCTGCCTGACCAGCTGAGTTACTCCAGCATTTTATGTCTTCCCTCATTAAATAGACTACTTTTTCATCTAATGATGCTCACTGTCCAACACCTGGAGCCAAATATTTCATTAAATATAGCAATTGGCATTCAAAAATATGTGAATCAATTCTGTTTTAGATTGGCCATAAGCAAGCCTTGTGGGCAGTCACAAGTCATTCCTAAGCACAACTTGATATGGTTCTAATTGAGGCATAAGATCCAATGTAAGCACACAGCTCTCATTGACAGCCAGGGTCCCAACAGACTAAGTAACTACAGGCGTCATCCTGAAGGCACCTTTAGCTGGAAGCTCACATGCACTGAAGACAAAGGAAACTGACAACAGTCTCTGTCAAAGTGACTGAATCCTCTCTCTGGGGATGTTCACCGAAGATGCTACTCACTAAGTCTATCGCTGACAGTATTCACTATCCATCCAACAATCTGAGATTAAATCCTGTAGGTGAAGGCAAGTAGTGACATGCAAAATAAATAAAGAATGGCTGACAATCAAAACTGTCTTACTGGCCAAATCTGTAAAAGTTTTATGAATAAACAGTGAAGAGTTCCTAAAATTAGGCAGAGGGATACTAACCCAGGGATGCTCAACATGATCCATTGAAGTTGGACCGAGCCACATCCACCTGAAGCAGCACAGCAGAACATTCTTTACTAACAACTCATCCACCAAGATCACAAAGCATAATTTCAGAAATAAAAAGTGATTTGAGATAAATACACAAAACACAATCGTTAAACAGATAGCACCCTTCTGATTCATAACTACATGTTAACAGTACTCCTGTGGCTAATACTGATCCGTGATAACATAACTTATTAGTAGTTTAATATATAGAACTTTATTCAATTTTGGATGTGACCTGCCCATTGAAATATATTAAGATACCTAGATTTAGTTACCAAAAATCATACAATTAACATTGCAAGTTAAACCTTAAGTACTGAGTATGGAAAAAGAACAGCAAATCTACAACATAATAAAAGGTGGCATAACGACCCCTGGCAGAAGAGCCACATGTACATCCTACTCCAGTCACCAAATTCAGCACCACTTATATACGGGTAGCTGAAATGCAGACATGCCCATATGTGGCAATACCAAGGATGAATTTCAGCCCAAGCAATCAACTCTCGACCAAATACATTTGAGTAACAAACCTGGGGCTGACGTGGCACTTTGGCCCACAATGGCTGTGCTGAGCATGATGCCAATCTCAAAGATACAGAAAAAGCTGGTGTAACTCAGCGGGGCAGGCAGCATCTCTGTAGAGAAGGAATGGGTGACATTTTGGGTCGAGACCCTTCTTCAGACTGGTTAGGTAAAAGGGAAAAGAGAGATATGGATGATGCAACATCACCCGGCGAGAACGGCCTGGAACATCGGGCCTCCGTAGAGGCAACTGTGGAGGCCTCAATAGGCCCGACTATGGGTGAACTGGGGTTGGGGACTGGACTTTGTGCCTTCCCTCATGGTGGGAACCATTGTGGGGGGATGTTCTTTATGTTTAAAACTCTTATTAATGTTATGTCTGTATTCCTTCTTTATGTGCTGCAAAATCGCAAGAAGCATTTCACTTCACTACACCTAGGTGTATGTGAATGTGACCAATAAAATACCTTTGATACTTTGATGTAGAGAGATAAAGAACAATGAATGAAAGATATGCAAAAACGTAACAATAATATAGGAAACAGGCCATTGTTAGCTGTTTGTTAGATGGTGTGATTTGGGTGGGGGAGGGAAAGAGAGAGGTAATGCTGGGGTTACTTGAAGTTATCAAAATCAATATTCATACCACTGGACTGTAAGCTGCCCAAGCAAAATATGAGATGCTGTTCCTATAATTTGCGTTTAGCCTCACCCCGACAATGGAGGAGACCTAGGACAGAAAGCTCTGTGTAGGAATGAGAACAAGAATTAAAGTGTCCAGCAACCGGGAGATCAGGTAGGTCCAGGCAGATTGAGCGAAGGTATTCAGCGAAACGATCGCCCAGTCTACGTTTGGTCTTGCTGATGTATAAGAATTCACATCTTGAACAATGGATACAGTAGATGAGGTTGGAGGAGGTGCAAGAGAACCTCTGCCTAACCTGAAAGGGCTGTCGGGGTCCCTGGACAGAGTCGAGGGAGGAGGGATAGGGACAGGTGTTGCATCTTCTGCTGTTGCAGGGGAAGGTACCTGGGGAGTGGGTGGTTTGGGCGGGAATGGATGAGTTAACCAGGGAGTTGCGGAGGGAACAGTCTCTGCAGAAGGCAGAAAGGGGTGGAGATGGGAAGATGTGACCAGTGTTGGAATCCCATTGGAAATGGCAAACATTCATTTCAGAGGATTATGTGTTGTATGCGACAGCTGATGGAGTGAAAGGTAAGGACTAGGAGGACTGTCTCTGTTGCGACTAGGGGAAGGGGGAGCAAGGGGCGGAGCTGCGGGGTACCGAGGAGACACAAGTGAAGGCCTCATCTATAATGGGAGAGGGGAACCCCCGTTCCCTAAAGCAGATCTCGGATGTCCTGGTATGAAGTACCTCATCTTGGGCACAGAAGGAATAGGGAGTAGAGGATAGTCTTTGCAGGAAGCATGGTAGGAAGAAGTGTAGTCGAGATAGTTGTGGGAGTCAGTGGGTTTGTAATAGAATTCAGTCGATATCGAATAGAGTAAACTAATCTCATCTGCCTGCACATGATCCATAACGTCCATCCCTGCATATGCATTTGCTTTTCCATTCTGCTTAGAACAGTACAGCAGAGGAACATTATGGGTCATGCAACATATAAACAGGGCTTTCAGCCCAGTGAGTCCTCAGCCAACGTGCAAGCATCCATTTACGCTAAACCCATTTTATTCTCCCCACATTCCCCTCAACTCTCTACAGATACTAACACTCAACTACGCACATAGAACAATTTCCAAGATGTTCAATTAACCTACCAACGCACGTGTTTTTGAGATGTGGGAAGAAACAAAAATACTGGAGGAAACCCGTGCAGTCACAGAGACAACATGCAAACTCCATATAGACAGCAGCGGAGGGTGGAATCGAACCTAGATCGCTGGAACCATAAGATAGCAGCTTTGCCAGCTGTGCCACCGTGATGTCCTGAGCATGGAGCAAAGGTGCCTGTCATTTTAAGTGACCTTCAGCATTTAAGTGACCTTCAGCATTTAACACACAGACAGTATATGAAGAGTGTACATAATCTTTAACAAAGGCCTATTATTCAACTTTTAATCCTTTCAATCACAATCCTGGTAGCTAGAGTTCTAAAGTTCATATACATCAGTGCAGGAAATAACTGTAGATGTTGGTTTAAACAGAAGATAGACACAAAATGCTGGAATAACTCAGCAGGACAGGCAGCATCTCTGGAGAGAAGGAATGGGTGAAGTGACGATTCGAGTCTGAACAAGGGTCTTGACCCAAAACGTCAACCCATTCCTTCTCTTCAGAGATGCTGCCTGCCCCACTGAGTTATATACATCAGTGCAATTATCATTGGTAGGCTGTTGACCCGCCACCATTATCAGACTCAAATCTTACTTTGTGCAGTGTAGCTTTTGATGGCACACAAAGTTTTATTGAACTGCTGACTTTACCTGAAACACCAAACATACCTGGCCAGGTTGAAAGCATCATCGATCAGTCCTGCTCGGTTCCCAACTGAAATCACCTTTCAACCAGAAAAGGAAATGATTCAGCATCTTAGAATACAACGGATCTTTGTGTTTATAGTTGGTACGACCAACATCAGAGTAGACATCGCTTACCTCAGGTTTGGTCATCAGCTGCTCAATCAACAACCGCCAGTTCTTCAAATCATAGTTAACCCTAAAGTAGCCCGTCTGATTAAGGTTTCCTAAGAACCAAATATTTTCATCCAACATACCGATTTGATGATTCTCTGTAAAATAGAAAGGAAACTAAAGGATTCTTCATTCATTAGGATATCTTCTATTTGATATGAAAGATTTCATAGGAATCTGAGGGCCAAGTTTTTCACACAGAGGGTGGTGCATATATAGAATGAACAAAAGAGATCAAACTTTGCCAATGTTACATTTGTATTAAATCACTTAGAACTTTCAATTTCACAAAACCTGACATGGTTGAAGAAAAATAGTAGAGATTTCATGTAATTATTGTGCATTGATCTTCAAAGTGGAAGACACTAGCCAATAATAATAGTCAAGCAAGTGGCGATAAAGAGAGAATCTCTATTGCCATAGAAACAATACTGGGCAAATTACTGGGAGTAAATGCCAAGAAGTCCCCGTGACCTACAGGTGTCAGGGGTTATGGGGAGAAAACAGGAGAATGGGGTTCGGAGGGAGAGATAGATCAGCCATGATTGATAGGTGGAGTAGATGATGGGCTGAATGGCCTAATTCTACTCCAATTCCTTATGACCTGATGGCCTGTGCTCTCGTAGAAAGTAGCTGCTGAGATAATTGCTGCTTTAGTTGTCATCTATAAAACACAATCTCTGCATTCTGGAGAGAGGGGCCAGTTCTCCATAATTCTACAAGTAGGAAATCCCAAATCTAATGAC